>NC_141021.1:13075000-13340000 GCF_052040795.2 Danio rerio
TTAGGGTTGTAAATTTATCCATTTACGTGGATTATTATTATTTTGAAAACGGTGATACTTTTAATGTACATAAATTAAATAAATTTAAATAATCCTTGATAAATAAAATTATTATTTCTTAGAAAAAACTAAAACCTTGGAGCGGTAGAGTATTATTTAGCTACACAAAAATGAATACACAAAATTAGGAAGTAAACACACAGAGGTGACACACCTGCAATTCTCTTACCTTCAAAAGAGAAAATGAATGCGTTCAATGGCCAATCATAAGTGTCTATGCAAATGTGAATGAGTGCTGATTGTGAATGTGTTAAGTAGAGGCTGAGAGGGTCATGAATCGCATCCCCTGTGGGAACTAATTAGCAATGACATTCATGTCTGTCCAGGAAAGCCAAGGTCTGAGAGCAGGATACAAAACCTGCTTTGTGCAGAAACACCCTTTAAGAAAGCCTCCTCTGCATAGCAATGCTGCAGGACGTTTCAATGAATGTATGAAAGCGTCTATGAATGTGCTCAGTTTCTGAGGGGAGTATTGAGTTCAAAACTTGATATGCAAAGATATGTGCTGCTAGTTCAGTGTATAAAATGTAGTACTTTCTTCAGTCTGATCTCTCATATCACATACAGTATATATAATGGCAGTTGGCTCACATAGAGCATCTGTTACAGTTACTTATCTTAATTTTAATGGATCAATATCAATTTTAAAACCCAAAGATTGATTATTCAGATTTATTTAATTTCTGTACCCGAATACTGTTTTGCCAGAGAACCATAAAGCACTGTTTATTTCACTTTAATCTTTGCTTTTTTGTATTTGATGAGGCTTCCTATTGGTTATTTAATGTTATGCATGATTCACTGCCTTACAAAACCATCTCTATCAATATACATTCATAAATTCTTTCCAAATTGAGCCATTCAATCATCTTAATATACAGTTGAAGTCAGAATTATTAGCCCCCCTTTGAATTTCTTTTTTCTTTTTTTAATATTTCCCAAACGATTTTTAACAGAGCAAGAAAAATTTCACAGTATATCTGATAATATTTTTTTCTACTGGAGAAAGTCTTATTTGTTTTATTTTGGCTAGAATAAAAGCAGTTTTAAATTTTTTTAAAAAACATTTTAAGGACAAAATTATTAGCCCCTTTAAGCTATATATTTTTTTTGATAGTCTACAGAACAAACCATGATTATAAATTGCCTAAGTACCCTAACCTGCCTAGTTAACCTTACTAACCTAGTTAAGCCTTTAAATGTCACTTTAAGTGGTATTGAAAAATATTTAATAGAATATTATTTACTGTCATCATGGCAAAGATAAAATAAATCAGTTATTAGAAATGAGTTATTAAAACTATTATGTTTAGAAATGTGTTGAAAGAAATTTTCTCTCCGTTAAACAGAAATTAGGGAAAAAATAAACAGGGGGCTAATAATTCAGGGGACTAATAATTCTGACTTCAACTGTATATCGTAGAAAAACAAATTACATATGCAATATTGCAATGTCAGATTTAAAGCCCTACTAGAAATTTAACCAAATTTTTCTGTTTTGTCTATATATACAGTAGCATAAAAAACATGAATGAAGGAATATCGCATGTCTCGTAACTGCTCAATCAATGTCTCAGTCATAAAAAATCCAATAAAAAGGGATTGTAAACAATGTGTCATGGAGCATTACATTTACCTCAGAGAAGTCATTCAGTGTCTACAGCTTTGTAGTTCACTAAAGAAATGAGGTCTAAACATTTATTATAGTTTACTTAACCGGTTAATGACTTAACCCCCAGGGGTCGAAGACCGCGTATACGTGTTTGGATGCGTCTTCTTCTCAACGCTGAAATGAACTTAAATTACACTTTCAGTTTTGATCGTTCAGATAAGATCAATACACCAATCTAATCTGTTCGGTGTCTAGTTTTTATTATGTACACTAACAATGACAACAAACGTGTGTGCTTTTGCAAAAAAAGGATAATAAACAGTGCAGGCATTTTCTCTTTTCTGTCTCTGCGAACTGTTTTTAGAAACACATCAGTAAAATGCACTGAAACTCCACGAAAACAAAACACACAGACATGAGACACATATTTTTAGAAAGCTTGAAGTGTCTACTTTTAAATGCAGTGAGTATGTTGAAAACAAATATTGTTTGATAAAGTAATCAGTATGAAACCAACACTATGTCTAGTTTCTCAGTCTGAGATTATCTAATGTACACGTTTGACTAAATGATAAAATGATTATAATATGGTTTGAAAACAAATTATGCAAGCCACTGTGTAAATTATTATAGTGGAATAGAAACAATTTTTGACAGATATAAATGTTAATGTAAACATCTAAATTTAACTATAACTGCCTTTATTAACATATTTTTGTGGTCATTATTATATCTTGAAATACATAGCAATTAAACAAAATAATTTGGGCTCTGCTGTTAATTGTAGAGTTTTATATTTTAGTAATGTGCAAGTAATATAGAATTATGTTAAAATGCATTTAAAGCAACAATTTGTTCAGTAAGCAAAAAAAGAAAAATTGGTTCAGTTTCATCGCTGAAATGTTGTTTTGTGTATTATTACACCCTGTCAGCTGTTTATCATTTTCTATAATTGTACATGCCTTTTTCTTGTGATCAGAGCCTTGTCACCAGAATTTCAATGTCCAGTGACTCTTGTTTAAACTGTGCAAAAGACAAATAACATGGACCTGACTTGGGGGAGCACATACCTTGGTTGATAACGGCGTTCTCACGTGTCACTTTGGTGATGTAAGAGTCAGGAGAAACACAAAAATCACTGGCACCCTGAGGAACAGAACAACACATGAAACACCCACATACATAAAGCAAAAACTCAAATACTATATACAGGCAAAAAAACAGAAACACGTTTAATTACTCAGAGATGCAAGATTGTGGACAAACTAAGAAATGTGTGTATTTAAAATAAAAAGCATGATTCAAAATAAGTTAGCATAACAATGCAAACATCAAATTATTCTAAAATAGTACAAATATTTTAAACTCTTAAACCAATGAGCATTTTCTAAAAAGATTTTTACTCAAAATTATGTGTTTTTCCTTAAAAAGTAAGTAAAATAATATTGTTTATGGTTTAAAATAAGATTTTTTTTTACTAAACTCATTAGCAGATTGATTAGCTTGTTTTAAAGGAAAAAAAATAATACTTTTTAATTATTATTTCAGTTTTGTCTAGAAAATGCTTCCTGATTTAAGTTTTTTTTAGACATTTGGACAAGAAACAATACAAACTATAACAAAAAAAAAATCAACTATAAGTAAGAAAATCATTTGAGCAGTGTAAACATTGATATGGATTTTAAATGTTCATCTTAATTGCTGTTATTCTTGATTGTTTGATGCCATATTGTGTCTGAATAACAATAAGAAGAATGTTATAGTCTGCATGCAGCTGTTTTTCTTTCTGTCAACTTTAATTACAGCTCAGATTATTGTTTTGTGCCTAATTGTTAAGTTTTGTGGCAAGTAGTCATATTAAAAGTGGAATTATCTGGGCTACATCTAGGCCAGGGGTGGGCAAACTCGGTCCTGGAGGGCCGGTGTCCTACACAGTTTAGTTCCAACATTAGCCAACACACCTGCTTTTAGATTTCTTGTAATCTTGAAGACACTGATTAGCATGTTCAGGTGTGTTTAATTAGGGTTGGAGCTCAACTGTGCTGGACACCGGCCCTCCTGGACCGAGTTTGCTCGCCTCTGATCTAGGCAATAGTTGTTTCTGCAGAATAAAATGTAGAATCGTCTCAAACAAAAATATTGTATGGTGAAAGTAATACAGATACACCGAATAAACTTGTTAATGCGTTTTTTAGATTTAAAGTGCAGGAATAAATGAGGGTTAATGATAATTTGTCATATTGGTTGCACCAGGGGCCACCAAATAAAATCCTGCTTTGGATGCTTAGCCCCCTGAAGGCTTGAGCCTCAGCACTGCTGATAAGACATGATAATAAAACAATTGCACTTTTTTTTAATAAAAAATAAGCTCAGCCTTGATAAGTATAAGGTACTTCTTCACAAATTTTACTGACCCCAAACTGGTGCACATACTTATTTCATTACATATAATGGTAGTACTAATAATATAATAATATAATCTGGCTCTTTAGATTTCCACAGAGACAACCAGAAATGAGCATGAAGGTCAATAAAATTAAAGATGCTAAATTTACTCACCACAGCAAAAGAAAACTCAAGCCCAAGTGAAGCCCAGCTGATAACCAGCGTCAGCACACCTAGAAAACAAACACTGAACAAAAGAAACAGCAAAATTCATTAGCACAGAATTGTTTTTAAATCAGTATGAAAAAGTGTTTAAATCAGTGTTTAAAGGGCCATGAAACCCCCTCGTTTCAGCAGGGTGTTTTCACACCTCTTCTTTGGAAAAAGTCAGAAAAGTGGGGGTGTCCAGCTCTGTTTAGGGGGGAGTGTCGGAGAAACTAAAGTGGGAGGGTGTGGGAGTGTCTATTTGGGCACGCGCGAGTTTCAGTCAAAATACACAGGAGAAAGGGATGGTGTTTAACCTAAATGGACATCTGTAGTCGAATTATTTGCCAAATTATTAAATGTTGGACTTTAACTGCAGTTTGGCTCTTTCATTCAGGGAATTCATTCATGCCCCTCGCGACAAATGAGATATTTGATTCGAAGGTCTGCTCTATGCGTGTATTTTTCATGCAATGTTTGATACCGCACGGCGAATGAGAGAAAAAAACCCTCCGCATTTCCCGGAAACTTAGATGCACACGGCAGGTAGCGTCCGAAAGCCGCGTGTGTTATTCCGGTCACAAAATGCGGTGCTAACATGTTTGCACTCAATGCAATAGTTAACTTATTTGATACGAACAAACTGAATAAACAAAGAGCACTGGTCACTCACTTACCAAATCTGTAGAGACAGGACAATCACCAGCAACTAGAGCCGCGTCTTTATGAAGAGAAGACTACATCCGGAATCCGGATTTTAGCGTTTGCAGATGAGAACAGCTCTCAGGTAAACAATAATCCTCCTTAGACACGTAAATTATTGTTGTTGAGCGTCGCGTACACTGTAATCCACACGTGATCCAGAAGAGCTCTCACAGAGAGAAAATGAAAACGAAACTTAATGGCAGCAAACTGTAAAAGCAACACTTCACGCTTGTTTTGCCAACACAACGTGGCGTCTCTGTGGTGTAAAGACGGTGACACTAATGAATATTAATGAAGTTGCACAATAGAGCGCGCTGATTGGTTTGAACCAACCCTTACTCATGCATTAATGCATCACACTGTGAGACGTAATAAGGCACACTCTGGCACAGACGCCCAGTCTGCACGCTGGAATACACGCTATTATGTCATGACCGTGACGCAGCTTCAAAAATTCGTTTCAAACAGGAAGTACGAATTTGCTTGAAATAACGCAAAAACAACCAATTTACACTTTTTAGTGAAATATAGGTGTCCTAATAGTGTTTTTAGCAGTGTGGGACACATATACCACTGTCAACAGCTCAAAAAATGTGTTTTGGTGTTTCGTGACCCTTTAATGAGTTGCATGTATGACAGAAGACATACAGCAAACTCAAATTAGAAAAGGTTGGGACAAGTAGTGATTTCTTGAGTTTCAAAGAAAGTGGTGATTTCTATCTGCAGTCCCGACCTGTCTTCAATAGAGAATGTGTGGCTCATTTTGAAGCGCAAAATGCGACAGTGAACACCACCTTAAGATTTGTTTGCAGGAAGACTGGGACAAAATTACACCTGAATTATCACTTGGTGTCTTTAGTCCCCAAATGTCTTTTAGGTTTTGTGAAAAGCATTCAACATTACAAAATGACAAAAGCTTTACTGTTCCAACTTTTTAAAAATGTGTCGCAAGAACCAAAATTAGAATATGTGTTTATTAAAGACAAAATAAACAATAAAAATCATGAGGATTTTTAAATAATGTTTTGTCTGCAAGGATATACAAGTCAAAGTAAATTTAGAAATCCCTACTTTCTTTTTTATTGGCGTTTTCCATACTGTCCCAAATTTTTCTGATTTAAAGTTGTAGATTTTAATCTCATTTTAATGTTGTGGAGTCATCTTTTAGTCATGTGACTAGTCGGATGTGCACCTAGCTATTATTCCAGTCACCAAAGTCTAAAAATTTCTGCACTGCTGATGGATTTTTTTTTTTCTGGTTAGTTTCTTTTAAAACTTGTTTAGGCTCCTGGTAAGTAACCCATTTAGTAAACATCTCTGGGGATTCAGACATCCTCCCACTGACCAAATGTGCTTCAAGATACACATGCGACGTCCAACACTAATACAAACACAAACAAACACGCAGGAGGAGGTGTCTAATTGCTGCAGGAGTGAGAAAGTGAGTCAGAGGGAATCAAGGGAAGATCTTCACCCTCCCTCAAACACTAAATAGATTGTGTTTTGCCTGAATCCATCTCTCCCCTCTCTCTGATTCGTGCTGCTTCTCTCTCCCTCTCCATTTCTAAAAGCTTTCAGAGAATGAATCTCAATTTTGCATAGTTACAGGCTAAAAATAGGCTTTTTCACACAACGATTGCCAAGCCTGAAATTTATAAAACAAAAAAAAACAAAAAAAACTGTACAGTCAGGTGGAGGACTTTAACCAGAGGCACCTCCTGCAATGCACCAGGAAAACACGAAGCCCCCTTTTTGATTTACCTTGGAATTATGTGATCCTGTATAAACAGTAGGCATGGGCTGGTATGAGATTCTGACGGTATAATAACCTTGGATAAATCATGGCTTGGAAAATATCACGGTTTCACGGTATCACGGTATTGTGCTCACTGCTCAAAAATATATTCTTTTTAAATGTCTTTTCAAAAACTTTTTTCCCCTTTGAAAACAATATTTTCTATTTTTGAAAGATTTATGATATTTTGAAGCAAACATGTTTAGCTAAATAGTTCAAATGAATCATTGACTTCTGCTGTCTTTGCATCAAAAACACAAATTTCATTACAATTTAAAACAGCATCTTTAGATATTTTTCCGCTGGAGATATTATTGACCTAAAAAAAATGGAAAAAAAAAAAAAAAAAATTTAAATAAAAAATCTTACACGTACCTTAAGAATGGTATTACAGAAATTTTTGGCAGTTTTAAAACCTTGACTTTTCCAAACCGCGGTATATCTTGAAAACAGTTATCGTCCCATTCCTACATGTATATCAACATTCAGTCTTTTTCCATGCAATTCAATATTTTAGTTGTGAGTCAAAGTTATTTCCATTTACTCATATCATTGGCGTGTTCAGTTAAATTCCAGATCAATTCCCAACTTATTTTTCTTTTCTTTGTTACATTTCTAATCATCCTGCTCATGGCTTAATTTGTGCCGGAACACACTTCTGAAATCTGATCCGGCACCTCATTTTACCGATCCCCCTCCTCAACCGCCCTTCTCACCTGTCCCCCGACTGTTGTCCGCGACACCCCCGCCTCGCCCACTTTCGTTCGCGACACCTCTCCATCCTCGGGTAACATGCCAGATCTGTTACCCAGATCTGTTACCCAGATCTGTTCCGGGACCACGCAATTCACAAATTAAGCACTGATCCTGCTAAATTCAATAACACCTATTAATTGATAAATAAAAAAAAAAATTCTAATTTTATTATTATTATTACTGCATTTTTTAATGGAAATTATTAGCTATATTTAAAAAAAAATGTATTATATAATTTTTCATTTAATTATTTTGATTATTTAGTTTTTCGTTAAATATTTACATATAATTCATTTTTATTACAGTTTTTTGGAAATTTTAGATTTTTTATTTAACGTCTATAATTTTTATTTATATTTTTTAATCAAGTTATTAGTCTAATATTTTTTTATTACAGCTTTTTAAATTAATACATTAAAACAAATTATTTTAAATAATATTCTGTATTAATAAGAAGTGTCTAACAGACAAAAAAAAAACTCTTTTTTATGGTACAAAAAACAGACCAGTTTTTGTGACAGACTCAGGGGAGGCTACAGTGTGAAATATTAATTAATCCCAGGTAAATAATTTTTGCACTTACCCAATCAAGATGCTTCTAGAGTTGCGTATGAGACCGACCAAAACAAGGAGGCAGATTATGACATCAAAGAGCAGCAGGCCCAGATAACCCAACCACCTACAAAATACACACACAACATATATATGATCATCTTTATAAAGTCATCCCAAAGCAGGTATTACAGAAAAACTGTTGTGTGTGTGATGTTCAATGCTTTTGAACATCACGTCATACTAATTTCTGAATGTCAGCTCATTATATGAGGATGGGATAATGTCTTGACTTGGTAATTACCTGTACCAGTCATACTGCTCAGTGATGGAGGCCAGGTGATCCAAAGACAGATCATTACTGCTCCAGAAAGGCACCCCCAGCATCAGATTGATGAGCTCGTCTAGCTGGCCCTGCAGTTTCTGGACGATGGACAGGTAGTCTGTCTGCTTCGAGTACACGGTCTCCAGTTGCACCAAACCCTCCATCAGGGTTTCATTCAGACTGCTTGTACTCTCTGAGACCTGGAACACAAACACACACACACAATTGGCTCAATGCATCAGATCCATTTTTACTGCTGCCTCAATCAAATTGGCAGATGTAATTTTTGTTATCATTACTGAAAGACTAGGTCAATGGATTCTGAAGCATTGCCTGCACGGCTGATTGTGGTATCAAAAATATGAGTAAAAAGTGTTTGATCCCAGCATTGAACATTACAGATTTTTTTCTACTTTATTTTAGTCTGAATAAGCAACCAGAGATAGTACAGCCATTCAAAATAAAAATCGTGGTGTACTTTGGACTTTATTGCAACTAAATGTCCGGCAATGTGCAAAAAGGGCATTCATTTATTAGTTTATTACAGTGTAATTATTTTATTCATTACACTAACTTTATGGCCTATAAATAATTATACAATTATTAGTTTTACAGTTAGCAGATATTTTTAAACTAGGGCTGTGCGATTTGGGGAAAATATCTAATGGCGATTTTTGTAACAGATATTGCGATTTCGATTTGATTTGTGATTTAATGTTGTAGTCAAGCTTCAACTCAATATTCTGTATTGTAGCTTCTTAAGCCTGATTTATAATTCTGCGTCAGGTGACCGGCGAAACTCACGGCGCATGCAACGCGCGTGGCTGTGCATTTATACTTCTGCGCGCTGTCTTTGTCGGTCTGCATTAACACTTCCGAAACGCTAGTTGGCAGTGAGGTGTAAATGTTTCTCTGTGTTGAGTTTCTACGCTGCTATTTTGCTTTTCCTGAACACTTCCGGGATGTACAAGTGGCTCAAACTTGCTCATTTTGAGACAGGAACCAGCGGACGTGCAACAACTTTAACTATGAGGTAAACACAAAACAAAACTATCCATCCGGAGCTTCTTCACGGGACTCCACACTTGTAAAGAATCGATCGCGCCATTCGCGCGGCTCTCGGTCCCGCCCAGACTCGTCAGCGCTACCAAGCCGATTAATCACAGAGCTTATGCTACGCGTCATTGCGACGTGTAGTTACATTTTTTAAGAGGTGCACGTCAGTGACGGCGACGCCCACGGCGAAGGGCTATGCGTCAGCACCGTAGCATACGCCGGTGTTTGACGCAAAAGTATAAATCAGCCTTTACTGCTAAAACGCAGTGAGTGTTCATTAAAAACAAAACTGAAAAGATATTATCTCACGCCAACATTTATTGAAACTTGTTTATAAATATTGAGAAATTAAACACAAACTTTTCTCTAGAGCAAACAGTAGCGAGTTATGGCGTTAGTTATCTCCTGGTACCTTTGTGATGTTATTTCATATGGTGTAACAGCCGCAAACAACTCTGAAATTGTACTTTGCTGTTGCTTGCTACTAGATCGAGTGTCACTGGCAATACTTTCAGTTAACTTTTTAGCAAGACACATCTCATATAGCCGCCTGTGGAGCTTTTTTAGGTGCTGCTTGTTGTATTTCCTTGTGCTAGTTGGCAACAATTCTGTTACAGCTCTCATAAATTACCTGCTTTTGTTCGGTGTCTATGACTTTGAAACCAAAATATTCCCATATTACCAACGTGCTGTTTGTCTTTGTCAATTAGTGCTTCTGAAGCAGCAGACATCATCATGCCACATGTTCACACTTTCCTGTTTGTTTATTTTATTGTGTGCTTTCCGCATAGTTCAGTTGCGCAATTCTGATTGGGCAGAACAAAAGTGTGCTCACTCAATTGGTTAGTAAGACTGACACGCACAGACAGCAGTTACGCACTTGCTCTGCGTGGGGGAATTTATATAATATAAATTTCATATAGTAGGCTCTTGCGATTAGCTAATCACAATGGTTCAAATCGCAATTGCAATTTGATTATTCACACAACCCTGTTCAAACTATTTTTATTTTTATTTTAAAAGACTAAATGTTGCTTGTTAATGTCACCTTGCATCAGATATTTTGTGACTTACATTTTTCACATTTGCAGAAAAATTAGCTTGGAAACAAACAAGACATATGATAAAAATGAAACTTTCCATTGCATATTAAACTTTCTCTGGTAATTTGTGGTATTGTGTTTACACAGGGTTCAGACTAGGGCTGCACAACATTGGACAAAAACTGACTGTGATATTTAGTTTGCGACATACAGTTGAAGTCAGAATTATTAGCCCTCCAATTTATTTTTTTCCCCAATTTCTGTTTAATGCAGAGAATATTTTTTCAACACATTTCTAAACATAATAGTTTTAATAACTCATCTCTGATAACTAATTTATTTTATCTTTGCCATGATGACAGTAAATAATATTTGACTAGATATTTTTCAAGACACTTCTAAACAGCTTAAAGTAACATTTAAAGGCTTAACTAGGTTATTTAGGTTAACTAGGCAGGTTAGGGTAATTAAGCAAGTTATTGTATAATGATGGTTTGTTCGGTAGACTATCGACAAAACAAAAAAAAAAATAGCTTAAAGGAGTTAATAATTTTGTCCTTAAAATGTTTTTTTTTAATTTAAAACTGCTTTTATTCTAGCTGAAATAAAACAAATAAGACTTTCTCCAGAAGAAAAAACATTATCAGACATACTGTGAAAATTTCCTTGCTCTGTTAAACATCATTTAGGAAATATTTAAAAAGAAAAAAAAAAATCAAAAGGGGGCTAATAATTCTGACTTTAACTGTATATTGCAATATGAATATAATTTCACGAGATGACTTAATTCTTTTTTTTTAAATCATAATTTTACATTGATTGTGATTTTTTTGTAGTCAACTATCTGCATAAAATAAAATACAACCGAATCGCTAGAAATTAATTTGATGTTTTTCTGAGGAGTCTAACAGTATTGAGGTACAGAAATTTAATAACACTAATATTAGTATATAAAATAACGTTATAGTGTATAGTCTTCATTGTATAAATAATTAAATGCAAATAATTTTGTTTTACATACACCTTTGCTTAAATCTTACACAGTCACGGGTCTTAAAAACACATCCATCTTTCACTCTAATTTAGGTTAAACTTTACTAAAAATCCCAACTCAACATTGCTGATCCTGCGATGTGATTGCAGATTCCCACATTGCGATATATCGATTCCGAAATTATATGTTGTGCAGCCCTAGTTCAGACGCACATCAATTACATTACTGTCATTTTGACATCATAAGTTTGAAAGTAAAATTAGAAACATTTAACTCAATTAGAAAGCTGAAGGGGGTGCATGGCATGCACAGAAATTATTGAGTAGTCGTGTTATGTTGAGCTGCTCTCTGATAACATTGAATTTTGAATATAACTCTTATCATTCGTAACTTTTTTTTTCATATAAGAACTATCAGTCATTAGGGATGTAACAGTATCAGAATTTCACGGTACGGTAATACCTCGGTATGAATGTCACGGTACGGTATTTATTGAATCATTTACAGGAAAAAACAAAACTTATGAAAATACTCCAAAAAAGTGCCAAAAGTGTCAATGACATACAAATTAGCCATCTATCTGTAAGCTTTGAAACAGGAACTTCAATTTTAATAACAAAAAAATATTAAACCAAGTAAAAAAATAAAGTTTCAATTTAGTATTGTTGAAAACTCATCACATTCAACATTTAATCACTCACTCACTTAGATAGAGATGGGTTTAAAGGAAAATTATCATATAAATATAATCTGGTAAAAGCTGGTATCTCTGGGTATTTACAATGTCCCCTGCAACAGAAAAAAACCCTCTCATTTGGGACTGAGGTTTCTGGGACAAGAGAGATATGACTTGGCCCAGGTTGACAGCAGTGGGTAACGTTGTGCACTGTCTTTCCCCCACTTGAGAGGACAAACCATGAGTCTCATGTCTGCATCAATCTGAACAGTGTGCTGACAACACCGCTATTCAGTACGCGCGCGACAACACAGCTGATAAGAACTCGCGCGACAACACCGCTATTCAGTACGCGTGCGACAACACAGCTGATAAGAACTCGCGCGACAACACCGCTATTCAGTACGCGCGTGGCGACAACACCCGCTTTAGAGTTTTCCAGCTCTTTTTCATCCCCGCTTCTAGCAGCACACTCCATTTCCGCATTACTGGATCTGTAGCGACCGCAAGACCGCAAGGGATGATGGTCAAGCATGGGCTGATGGGAATTGTAGTTTTCGCTACCTCCCGTTCGCTTCATTCGCCTGAGCAAATTTTCTCAGAAGACTTATAGTTTTACCGAGTCATGCGACTACTATAATATAGAAAAAAATTTATATTGCGGTATGACAATATTTACAATACCGTTACATCCTTATCAGTCATATCTTGGATTTTAATAGTTTTAAGAAGAATTCAATTTAATTTTGTAACTTTTGGGGTGTCTTTTCTGACTCTTTCTGATCCATTGCATGTTCAATCATGGCGACTAGGATGCGGCGATGGCTAATTTGCAGTCCGAAAAAAATGATATTTGGCAATATGCACATTACATAGATGACATGCAAGGGCACATTGAATTTCACATATAAAATTTGTCCTATGTGCAACATATAATTCAAAATTTACCAAAAAAAAAGTGTTCATAAAAGGCCATATATCAGATATCCATATGGGAAAAGCCATTTCAAAACCCTGCTTGTTGTTAGCAGCTCCCTGACAACACACAGATTATACACTAGATCTCCCTCGATGTTGTCGCAAGGTTATTTGTGTATTTGACTGGTTGCATCATGCATTTGGACTAAAGGTCTCAATTATTTCTCAGGTTATCTTACAGACGAAAAAAATCTGCAAATGTATATTTTAATACACAATTGCATTCAACAAGAAGTCCTGGCCTGCCGTTTACAACAATTACACTCTCAACCTTATGAATGCATTTACATTTAACAATCCTGTATGCTGGGAGTTGTAGCGATGGCCATGGAGATGAACCGGAGCAAGTTAAAATGTTGATCAAAGGGCGATGAACTCTCTAGTAACAAAAGTGAGGTGTTCAGTTGAGGCAGTGAACATTTGGGAACAAACAGTACTTTAGTACCTCATTTGAAACCCTATTAGTTAGAGCTGTAAAATGACAATGGTGGTGAAGTGCTTGGAAAGGGTGGTAAAGTGTTTAGGACTTGGAACAGAAGGACAGCAAAGTGTCTTTTGGACCCATGGACACAGCGAAATGTTCACAGCTTAGAACAAACAGAAACATGCATGACTCACCAGTTTGTCGATGCCTGCCACTGTTTGGTTAGCGTGGCGCAAGGAATATGTCAGCCGTGTCACGCCATCGCACGTTTCGCCGTTTCCATAGAAACCGACTGCAATGCCAGCACTGCAGGAAAGAGATCAAAATTGGAATTAGCTTATATGAATGTGGCAGACTCTTTTATGCAGGCTGTAATAAAACACTCCATGTGTCTTTATTCTGAAAGGCTAAGAATACATAAAAACCTATTGAAGTTGGAAGATCAGTATTTGATTAATCCAACATCACTCTTTTTAATTTTACAATGGCATAAAAACACACTTGAACATGGACTTAAAACCTAAAATTGCCAACCTGCATGTGTAAAAACTAAAATACTTCATTTTTAAATCAACAAAAAAAAATCAGCCTAAACTCACTAGAGAAGTAAATTTTGCCAAAATAAACTTTTATTTTGTACACACACTAAAGTACATATGAAGAGTTCAGATGCAAAACCCTCGAAATCCATCAGACCTCTTTTCTTGTAAATGGGCATTTTCTATCAGGCTCTTCTAATTAGATTCAGAAGTTTCATTTTATATGTGATGAGGAGGTTATTAGCTAGTAAATCAAATAACTTTTTTTTTTTTAAATATCACTTGAGACAATTCTTTGTTTTTTAACAAGGTAGATTTTCTTTTGCTTCAAAACCAGCTAAATCCACGTCTGCTTTTTATGCAACAACCTCTAAATCCACCTATTGGGACAAGACATTGTAATTAGGTGAAAATTACTAAAGACGCAATTAGAAATAATTTTACCAAACATAAAACACATAAACAAGCCACATAAATACATAAATGTGTCAAGTAAGTGGCGGTTCATTCCACTGTGATAAACCAGGGAAAAAGCAGAAGGAAAATGAATGAATAAAATTGTCAAAAAAAAAGCATTAATCAATGACATCAAAACTGACATTAACTAAATCTGAACAATCTGTTGTCATTTCTGATATTTAGGATTTAGATTTAATGTAAGTAGAACAATGTTAACATTGCAAACATTGTAAGCGTGGTGATTCAAATAATGTAGTATAAAACATTATGAAACATCAATATCTGTGCATTGTCCATTAATATAAAAAGCTTATCAGACGTATGTATTATGAAGTAATACACATAATGTATAGTTTTATATATTATATTTATCTTTTAAAAATAGCTTAAATTAGCAAATAAAACACAAGGTAGGCCTACTGGGCAAAAAGGGGATGCCTCTCAGACAATTTTAGAAGCTGTCATTCATTCATTCTCACCATACTTAAGGCCTTGGTCTCTTGTTTATCCTAATAGCATCCATGTGGGATAAATGAACGGCATTTTAACTTGGTCTTTCATGAAACGCAGTTGCCATTTAACGTATAGTAAATCAGACTCATTCAAAGTAGCGCGCTGTGCAAAAAATTGTTATGAATGCATGCTACACCTCCGACTGTACGTTGTGTTTTCTTTTGCTAATAATGCAGAGTTTTGAAGTAAGGGACATTTTCATTTGCCATTCACTGACAGTCGGACAGGTTCATCAAACTCGGTCTTTTAAAATTGTAATCAAAAGCAGAGTATGTCTCCTCATAAAGCAGGCATATCAGCGCACCGTTACATTGAAAACGTATGATTCGATTCGCACCTTCTGATTGGTTCTCTGGATATAGCGGCTCTTGCTGTCAAAGGCAAGCGGCGTTCAGCAGCTTTTGCCAACAAACGTTCGAGGTTACAGAAGTAACCCTTCGTTCCCCGAGGAGGGGAACGGAAGTGCCATGAATGGGAGGATTCGGATCAGAAGCCGCTTATCTGGAGAGTATTGAACGGGCCAATGAATGAAATTAATTGGCAGCGTAAGCTTGCGCAGGTGTGCGACATCTGCAATCATCTCAGCATATAAGCACACCTGAAGCCAGCAGACGCCATCCTTTTAAGCTGAAGAGACTTTCAAACAGCTAAGGGACAGTCATTATGGCGACGGAATATGGCACTTCCGTTCCCCTCCTCGGGGAACGAAGGGTTACTTCTGTAACCTCGAACGTTCCCCTTCGGTTGGGGAACTTCAGTGCCATGAATGGGAGAATATGGAAAGCGCCATAATGACTGCACCTTACCAACACCCCCGATGAGGAGATAGTCAAGCAAGCGTGACGCACCCACATCATGGGGGGCGCGGTCCTCCAACGTGTCCCTGGCCCTAATTTATCCTACTTCAACAGAAGTTTTACGGATTTAGATATATTTTTTGGGAAGTCGTGAGCATCTAGATAATTCTAGGAAATACGACAGTACGTTGGGAAGCGTGCAATCCCGATAGGGAGGACGCTGCGGAGGCCATCCGTTACCCAAGGGGGGGATAGATGGCAGAATTTACCTATGGACTAGCCCTAAAAAGGGGGAGTACGCATAGCAAAGAGTGGTTAGCGGAGAGGGAAGACACGGGTCCGCCCAGGGGGGGGACTTAACCGTGGCGGAATAAGCATATGGGATCGCCTAGTGGGGATCACGCATAGCAGGCACCTATACCCAAAACGCGGGCTGACCAGCGGGCAGACCTACAACGTAGTGGGCCAGCAAGTGACTCCTCCGCTGAGTCAGTGCTGGGGGCCACGGAGGAATCTGCAGGGCTCACCTGACGGGGAACTTTACTGACAGATAAAAAAGGCGCACGTACCTCCGTGTTAGGGAGAATGGCGCAGCAAGCGTGTTTCAACACCCTACCGAGTTGTCTCCTCAATCACCAAAGGGTTACCTAATACCCTTGAGGAAACCGGCTCCACTCGCAGATTGTAAAACCTTGCAAATGTGTTGGGTGTCGCCCAGCCCGCAGCTCTACAGATGTCTGTTAGAGAGGCGCCGCGTGCACGCGCCCAAGAGGATGCAACGCTCCGAGTGGAGTGTGCACGTACTCCCGGGGGACACGGCTGACCTCGACTCGAATAAGCGAGTGAAATGGCATCCACAATCCAGTGGGATAATCTTTGTTTCGATACGGCACTTCCCTGCTGCCGACCGCCATAACAGACAAAGAGCTGCTCAGATGATCTAAAATTCTGAGTACGGTCCACATAAATGCGCAGAGCGCGAACTGGACAAAGTAAAGAAAGGGCTGGGTCTGCCTCCTCCGGGGGCAGCGCTTGCAGGTTCACTACCTGATCTCTAAAGGGGGTGGTAGGAACCTTGGGCACATAACCGGGGCGGGGTCTCAGGATAACGTGAGAGTAATCCGGCCCGAATTCCAGGCACGAGTCACTGACCGAAAATGCCTCCAGGTCCCCGACCCTCTTGATGGAGGCCAACGCAACCAGCAGAGCTGTCTTCAGGGACAGAAATCTTAGAGATACTGATTCGAGTGGCTCAAAGGGATCGGATCGCAGACTCGTGAGAACGAGGGCGAGATCCCAAGAGGGCATGAGAGGGGGGCGAGATGGATTAATTCGCCTAGCACCCCTAAGGAACTGGATGACCAGGTTATGCTTTCCCACGGTGCCGCCAGCTACCGCGCTATGATAAGCGGAGATGGCGGCCACGTAAACCTTGAGAGTGGAGGGCGACAGCCTGCTGTCCAACTTCTCTTGAAGGAAAGAGAGCACAACACTAATCTGGCAATTTCGGGGGTCTTCTCTGCGAGAGACGCACCATTCAGTGAATAGACTCCACTTCAGGGCGTAGGCGCGCCTCGTGGAGGGGGCTCTAGCCTGAGTGATGGTATTAACCACCGCAGTCGGTAGGTTACCTAAGTCTTCCTCGCGTCTAGGGACCACACGTGGAGGTTCCAAAGATCGGGGCGAGGGTGCCAGATGGTGCCCTGTCCCTGAGAGAGTAGGTCCTCTCTCAAAGGGATCCGCCAGGGGAGGGCCGTCGCGAGGAGTGAGAGCTCTGATATCCAGGTCCGGTTGGGCCAAAGGGGCGCAACTAGCAGAACCTGTTCCTCGTCCTCCCTGACCTTGCACAGAAACTGCGCGAGCAGGCTCACTGGGGGAAACGCATACTTGCGCATGCCCCGAGGCCAGCTGTGGGCCAGTGCATCCGTGCCGAGAGAGCCCTCGGTCAGGGAAAAAAACAACTGGCAGTGAGCGTTCTCGGGGGAAGCAAACAGATCGATCTGGGCCTCCCCGAATCGCGCCCATATCAGCTGAACAGACTCGGGGTGGAGTCTCCATTCTCCAGGGCGTAACAGCTGTCGTGAGAGCGCATCGGCTGCACGATTGAGCGTGCCTGGGACGTGAATGGCGCGCAGCGATTTCAGCCGCGGGTGACTCCAGAGGAGCAGACGGCGGGCGAGCTGAGACATGCGGCGAGAGCGCATACCCCCCATGCGGTTGATATACGCCGCCGCCGCCGTACTGTCCGTCCTGACCAGCACGTGTTGCCGCTCCAGCACCGGTAAAAAGCGGTGGAGAGCGAGGAACACTGCCAACAGCTCTAGGCGATTGATATGCCAATGCAGCTGGGCACCCTTCCAGAGGCCCGCAGCCGCATGCCCGCGACACACGGCCCCCCAACCCGTGTTGGAAGCGTCTGTTGAAACAACAACATGGCTGGACGCCTGTCCTAGAGGCACACCGGCCTGTAGGAACGAGGGGTCGTTCCAAGGGCTGAGGGCGCGGCGACACAGCGCAGTAACCGAAACCCGGTGTGTGCCCGCGTGCCATGCGCGTCTGGGGACCCGATCGTGAAGCCAGTGCTGAAGTGGTCTCATATGGAGCAACCCGAGCGGCGTGACGGCGGCTGCGGATGCCATATGCCCCAGGAGCCTCTGAAAGAACTTCAGTGGGACCACTAGTTTGCTGTCGAGCTCCCTCAGACAGTTCAGCAACAGGCGAGCGCGTTCCTCGGAGAGGTGCGCTACCATGGTGATCGAGTCCAGCTCCATCCCAAGAAAAGAAATCCTCTGCACGGGGGCGAGTTTGCTCTTTTCTCGGTTGACCTGAAGCCCCAGTAGGCGGAGATGCCGAAGCACCTCGTCCCTGTGCATAATCAATTGCTCCCGCGAGTGGGCTAAAATCAGCCAGTCGTCGAGATAACTGAGTATGCGAATGCCCGCGAGCCGAAGGGGCGCTAGGGCACCCTCCGCGAGTTTGGTGAAGACCCGCGGAGACAGAGAGAGCCCGAAGGGGAGGACCTTGTACTGCCACGCTCGACCCTCGAACGCAAACCGCAGAAATTGGCGGTGGCGTGGAAGAATGGAGACATGGAAATACGCGTCCTTCAGGTCTATGGCTGCAAACCAATCCCGAGGACGAACGCATTGGAGAATGCGCCTCTGCGTGAGCATTCTGAACGGCAGCTTGTGCAGACAGCGGTTCAAAACGCGCAGATCTAGGATTGGCCGTGACCCACCGCTCTTTTTGGGTACGATGAAGTATGGGCTGTAAAACCCACTCTCCATCTCGGCTGGAGGAACCGGCTCGATTGCACCCTTCGCCAGGAGGGCAGCAATCTCCTCTCGCAAGACAGGGGCGGACAGGGGGTTGACCCTGGAGAAATACACGCCCGTAAACTTGGGGGGCCGTTTCGCGAACTGAATCGCGTAACCGAGTCTGATTGTGCGTATGAGCCACCGCGAGGGGCTGGCCCGCGCTAACCAGGCAGGCAGAGCCCTCGCTAATGGAGTCATCGCTACAATCGCTGACGTACCAGCGGTGGGGCAGCGCGGAGTGGGTGTGCTGATCCGGGAAGCACGAGGGTCCCGCGGAAAAGCTGGAGGAGAGCGATTCGCTCTGGCTCCGCACCCTGACTCCGGAGAGGGGGCTGGAGGGCTGAGGGAAGGGAGACCGTCCCCCCAGCGCTCGTGAGCCACTGGCGAAGCACGTAGAGTCTGCGAGCCGGAAGGCAGCGCGTCCCGGACTGGCAGAACTCGTGCAGTCACATCCGGGGAAGGGAAAAAGTGCTCTTTTACTGATGTTTTGGTGGCACTGAAAAGTACCGTTGTTATCGGGGCCCCGCCCTCCAGCGGGGAAAGAGCAAGTTTCCTCTTCTCCGGATGGCCTGTCTCAGGGACGCTTCGCGGTCCGTTTACCGGACTTAACGGCGCCCTGGGCAGGAGGGGCTGCCTGCTTTCGAGGTGAACGCCGCGCCCGCTTGGCCGGAGGCGCAGGCGGGGGCGGGGCAGCACTCGTTGGCGGGCGCCCTCGGCGAGGAACAGCGGAGGTGGATGGCTCGGCGGGCGGAGCGGGCTTACGGCCACGCCGATAGATGACATTGCCCATCGCATCCGACTGCTCTTTCACCGCCTTGAATTCCTGGGTGAATTCACCGACGGTGTCGCCGAACAGGCCAGCCTGGGATATGGGCGAGTCAAGAAAGCGAACTTTGTCAACGTCGCGCATATCGGCCAGGTTTAGCCAGAGGTGGCGTTCCTGAACCACAAGTGTGGACATCGTCCTCCCCAGCGCACACGCGGCGGACTTAGTAGTCCGAAGAGCATAGTCGGTCGCGGTGCGCAGCTCATGTAATAAGCTTGGGTTGGACCCGCCCTCGTGCAGCTCGGCCAGCGCCTGCGCTTGGTAGCGCTGGTAGGTGGCCATCGCGTGCAAAGCAGAAGCAGCCTGGCCCGCAGCCTTATAAGCTCTGGCTCCGAGGGAGGCAGACAACCTACAGGCTTTGGACGGGAGGCGGGGCAAACCCCGCCACGTAGAGGCGCCGCGCGGACAAAGATTGACCGCGATAGCGCGCTCCACTGACGGGATCGCCTCATACCCCCTGGCAGCTCCGCCGTCAAGGGCGGTGAGGGCGGAGGCACTCGCAGCACGGGCAGAGAAAGGTGCCCTCCAGGACTGCGTGAGCCTACTGTGCACTTCCGGGAAGAAGGGGACGAGAGGCTTCGAAGGCTTCGCCTTCTGGTCCTCTACGTAGCACCCATCTAGTCGGTCCGGCCGCGGAGCTGGGGGATAAACCATCTCCAACCCCACGGCCGAAGCAGCCCGGGAAAGCACGGCTAACATGTCCGCTTCAGGATCCGATTTGACAGCGCTCACCTGCCCGGAGGGGGCGAGCGGGTCCGGATCTTCGTCGGACAGTGAAAGCCCACCCTCCGATGCCGCGGAGGACATCTGATCTCCGGTGTCAGCGAGTGTGAGAGCTACCATCTGGTTAGACGGATCACTCTCACCACCCGAAGCTTGGATGGAGCGCCGTGAGGAGCGAGAGGTCCGCGGGCCCGTGGGCGGCGGATTAGCTCCCGCTGAAACCCTCAGATCTGCCCGAGCGCCCGCTGCTTTTTTAGAACAGGAGGCAACTGGGGTGGCTCGCTCTCTTGCGAAAGTTAGCCGCGATCTTAGCTGTGCAACGGTCATGGCATCGCAATGACGACATGAACCGCCCGCGAGCACCGCATTAACATGCTGGACCCCCAAACATGCAATGCAGTGATCGTGTCCATCATCCGGAGACAGGAAACCCCCGCATCCAGAAACGCACAGTCGGAGCGCCATCCTGAAAAGGACGTGCTGCACGACTGTGTTGCTCTTTTAGGAAAGTTGCAACTATACGCACCGCTCTGGAGGACCGGACCCAAAGAACCGCAGGCAAGGGAGTAACCCAGCTCGACCGTCTGCCACCGCGAAGACCCACTCTGGACCGGGAGACACACTCGTTCGCTCTGAAGTGCTGATCAGCAAGAGGAACCCTCATCGACTCACTCAGAAAGGATCTGAAGCGAAAAGGATGGCGTCTGCTGGCTTCAGGTGTGCTTATATGCTGAGATGATTGCAGATGTCGCACACCTGCGCAAGCTTACGCTGCCAATTAATTTCATTCATTGGCCCGTTCAATACTCTCCAGATAAGCGGCTTCTGATCCGAATCCTCCCATTCATGGCACTGAAGTTCCCCAACCGAAGGGGAACTGTTATTTCTGAATGAGCTGACCCTAGGATTTAGATGATTTGAAGCAAATCTATTTGTTGAACATGTACTGCATGCCTAAAGCATTCACCCAATGTCAATATCTCATTTTTGGCGGAAGTGGCGTTTAGCGGCTTTTGCATCTGAACTTTTCATATGCACAAGAGTTCAAATCTTTGGCGTCAATATGATCTTTATCAAAAAAAATTACTTTTATTTAGTAGAGATGCATTAAATACTTACAAATACTTACTATAATAAATAGAAAAGTAAAAAAAAATAAACATTCATTTAAACAAAAGCATCACTTTTTCCCCCCATGTACTTTAATCCCTGGCAAGTTTTAGCGTGTGTGCAGGAGCTTTTTTTTTTTATCTGATGCCACATGCACATTTTCCTGCATGTGTTACTCTTTGTCTCTGTCACTCCAACACAAGAGGATTTAGGCAGGAGAGCTCTTATAAGCTTAGGAGTGTGTGAGACCGAGAGAGAGGTCAAGCTGTCATTCTTTGTTAAGGTCATGTGTCACGTGGCTCACAGAGGCTTTCCCACTCTTACCCAGAAACCTTCACTCTAACAGCGTACACCACAATCCCTGGCTTGTGTGTTCATCTGTTAGATCATGTGAGTGGGGCACATGTTTATTGTTGTTTTGGAGATCAATAGTAATAACAACCAAATCTAGTTAATCATGTATGATGATTCATAAGTGCTTCAGAGTTGGTATAAAGCACCAATATTATACACAGCAAGAAGGTCACTGGTTCGAGTCCCAGCTGGGCTAGTTGGCATTTCTGTGAGTTTGCATGTTCTCCCATGTTTGCGTGGGTTTCCTTCGGGTGCTCCGGTTTCCCCCACAGTCCAAAGTCATGCGCTATAGGTAAATTGAATAAACAAATTTGGCTGTAGTATATGAGTGAGTGTGTGTGTGTGTGTGTGTGTGTGTGTGTGTGTGTGTGTGTGTGTGTGTGTGTGTGTGTGTGTGAGTGTGAATGGGAATGAGAGTGTATGGGTTTTTCCCTGTACTGGGTTGTGGTTGGAAGGGCATCCACTGCATAAAAAATATGCTGGAGTAGTTGGCGGTTCATTCCGCTGTGGCAACCCCTGATAAATAAGGGACTACGATCAAGGAAAATGATGAATGAATAAAAGATTTTTGAAAGGACGTCCATTTTTGTTAATATACATTCACATTAAAGATTTGTTACTTCTATATCCCGCTGAGAGACTATAATGTGCTCTGATTGGTCATGCGGAGCAGTCTGTTGTGATTGGCCCACAGCTTGAAGTTCATGGCAGAAACAAGCTCTGGAGGACACTTTTAAAGCAGTGATACAAACAGTAAAAATGACCTCTAATGGCCTGTTTCCACTGAATGGTACGGTATGGTTGGCTTTGATGTCCGTTTCCACTGTCAAAAGGTCCCTAAAAGCGAACAGTACCGTACCGATTTTTGGGTACCCTTTCCAAAGGGTACCTAGCACAACAAAAGGGTACCAAAAGGCAGAGCTAGACATGCAGCTGAATGCTATTAGTTTACAGAGAAGTGCCACTAGTGCATGTACATGACAGGAGAATAAAAACAAAGGAACCGCCATTTTTAAATACACAGCCGAGATATTTCATCATTATAATATATACATATAATAACGAGCCGTGGTTGACCCAAGCTCAAACAAACCTTGTCCCCTTCTTGATGAACAACCGCAAAGCCAAGAAGGTAAACCTGTTGTCCTCTTGTTGTTTATGAGGCCATCTAGTGTTAGCGGTTTCATTATCTCCAGAGTGCTCGAGCTTCTATATTTAAAAATACAGAACTTTTTGAGCTGATGATAATAACGCATGATTATTGAAGTGCTTCTGACACTCGATCTATTCAGAAATGGACAAACCTATTGTAGCATAAAAAAACAAAGGAGCAAACGATTTTTTCAGCAACCTGAAAGATGAACAAACTGCCATGTTTAACTATTATCATCACCTTTTGCACTATTACGAACTCGGGAATGACAAAATAACTCTAACAAGAGGTTACATGTGCTGCTGAAGAATAAAGATACAGATGAGAGGTTTACACTGACCATGGGCTATGTTTCATGTTGTTGTTAAACCCAAATAAGGACTGAATGTTTGCTGTGTGTAGTTCTTCTGTAATTGGTAACATATCAGAGACTATAGGGGTCTGTATGTGTTCATTCATTTATTCATTCATTCATTTTCTTGTCGGCTTAGTCCCTTTATTAGTCCGGGGTCGCCACAGCGGAATGAACCGCCAGCTTATCCAGCAAGTTTTTTTACAAAGCGGATGCCCTTCCAGCCGCAACCCATCTCTGTGAAACTGTATGTGTTCATATATGTTCATTTATTTATTTATTTTATAGAATTGCAGACATTACAGTATATTATAATCATTGATCAGCAGTTACAGTATAATCAAATCATGTTCACAAGTATTTGTGTGTATAAAGCATCTGTTTATAGAGAAGTGCTTCTCATATGATGTGTGAAATAACACATACTACGTTACTTTGAGTTTTCCTCTAGCAAGAATGACATCAACTGAAACTTTCTGTCATACACCACGCCCACTAAAAGGGTACCTGTACCATACCGTACCATACCACTAAGGGGAAACGGGCCATAATTGGCTGGCATTGTGCAAATCTGTTACACACCTACATAGTTTTGAACAGGAAGACCAAAACTCAAGACAATTCAGAATTAGTTCTTTCTTTCGGTAGGCAATCTTTAAAACTCTGTAGACATTTTATACACAAACAGCTTATGTTACATGAAAGATAATATCCAAAAAGCATAATAGGGGCACTCTGGGATGCTAGAGTGCCAAATATAAATCCAAAAATAATCACATTTAACTGATAACAAATGATTTTAAAAAGCCCTAAAAACCTTCAAAGGAAAGTTCATTAAAGTAACATGTAGAATATAAAATAGTAGATCAATTTCAGTGTAGAGTTTTATGATGTGTGTGCGATAGAATCTGATTAAATCTGCACATCTCTGTGGATTCATTCAGAGATGGAGTAAACTCAGACATAAATAGGTCACTTTCAAACGTAAATGTGAAGAGTCAGGACAAACAGTCTCTGACGTTTACTCTTAACAAGATCAACTCAGGTAAATGCAATTGATGTGGAAAAATGAGCCATTACTTTTTATGAGTCCTGGCTGCTTTAAACAGAATAGATTCTGGCTTGATGGGTCAATTAGGAGGACAAACCAGGACAAAATACTTGCGATATTTTGAAGCAATTAAACAGTGGACACGAATACAAAAAGACCGAAACAGACGCATCTTTATGAGAATCTGGCAGTGTTAGATAAGAGATCCTGAATAACAGCACTATGCGGCTGTGGCACACACATACGCAGAGCCCACACATACACACACACTGGCAAAGAGACCTGCAGTGCATTATTCATCTCGCAGCTCCAATGTTCAAAATCTGATTTTGTTGCTATGGCAACACCTCCAAGGCACAGAGGGGGCGGTGCCACGGGAAATGAGGGGGGGGGGGGGGGGGGAGTAGAACTGACGTGAGGGCGACAGAGGGAAACAGAAAGAATGCAGAGGAAGAACATATTGTTTTACACTCAAAAAAATAAGTTTGCTGTTTTGCTGTTTGCATTCTTGAGTTTTTCTTTTTGCGAAAACTTAATTGTTTTTGTTCAAGCCACTTAAATTTGTAAAAAACTAATGAGTTTACACAATTCTGTCATGTTGTGCCAACACAAACCAATTGTGTGGCATTTTTTACAGTGTTTGAGTGTTTGCAGGAAAAAAAAAACACATACATGGGAAAAATGGGACAGTAAAAAGCATTCAGATAATGGTGTTCTTTGTTTGTTTTTTCAGTAAACATCATCAAGACAGCTTAGAAAATATAAATGCATTCATATGTGAAGCAATATTGCATCGATTTAATCTTGATATTTTATAATCCTGAGAAGAGAACAGACAACTTAAGCACTTTTGGGTCTTTACTATCATACACTTCAAAAAAAAAAAAGTTCATATTGTTTTGCACAACACTTCTGGTCCTATCGATGGGGGATATGGTTGAGTTGAGTTGGGGACAGGTCAACCCAGACTCATTCTGAAAACGTACTGCTATATACATTTGCAAAATACGTCCTAGGAGTTACATTTTTTGCTATTTTTGTTTTTTTGAGAAGGTCACTGTGTATACCTTTTCAGATCTCAAATTTCTCTTGTGAGTGCCTGCTGTTCTCGCCCGCTGACGACTGACTGACTGAATGGCCGATCGACTGACCCACTCTCCTCCTTCCCTAAACCCAACCAATAGTGTTTTCAGAAGCCCCGATTGACCCGCCCACTCACTTCCCTCAACCCAACGGACAGTTTTAAAAAGCAATCCAAAAAAAGAAAAGCCCTTACCTGATTTTTACCACGTTTTCAGTTTTTTTCCATATTGTCACCCTTTTATTTAGTGTTTTACTTAAATAAAAACTTTTTTTATTGTTTTTTTTTTTTTTTGTCTTACTCAATTGCTTTACTGGTCTCGAACCCCGTCGCTGCGAGCCACTGGACAAACTGGTAACAGCGGGAAAGCCGTCCATACAGAAGTAAGTGGTCAGCTGGTAAGCGCGAAAAGGAAGAGCATCATTCTGCAACCTAGCATTTGTTTTAAATCTGACATGCAGCCATACGTACTTCTGGCTATATAACTTGCGATCTCCAGAAACGTATACAGGGCTTCATTTTCAGAATGACCATATGTTGGGACAGGATAGGTTTGGCGCTATGGGTCAGTTTTAAGACTGGTAAGGGATGGGTCAAAAGTATAATTAGAAACATTATTACATAAATACATTACAGAAGTAATTACAAGTAATTAAACTTTAAGTACAGCGTAAAAGCATTTATGTACATTCTGTAATAAGGGTGCAAGTGCATAGTAATTAGGGCCACTTAATATAAAGTGGGACCCACTTTTGAGCTTTTTTGAGGCAAATGGTGATTCTAATTGGAGACATTTAAACTTTTGGGGAAGCTTAATATGCTTCAAAAATGGATAAATCAGCATTATTTAATTTTTTTAAGTGGAACATGATTTTTATCAATTGTAAAATAAACACTAAAAAGAATGATGTTGGCTGTTTGTTTAAACTACTTATTTTAAATGAGCTGAAGCAACACAATTCTTGAAGTTTTTTGGGGAAAACCTAATTGTTTTATGTTCAATCCACTTAAATTTGTAAAAACTAAAAAGTTAACTTAATACCTTTATGTTGTCCCAACACAAATTGGTTGTGTGGAACCCAGCATTTTTTTTTTAAGTAAAGACTTAAAGTCTTTCTACTTCAAAATTTTTAAAAATTAGTTTCTTATTTTGGTTAGCGGCTCATTCTGATGTGGCAACCCTGATAAATAAGGGACTAAGCCGAAAAAAAATATGAGCGAGTGTTTCTTATTTTTTAAATAGTGGACTGAATGAAATTATGAGTAAAAATATTTACTACAACATTTTTCCCTGTGCTAAAAATTCTTTACTTGAACAAAACACACTGAAATCATATAATTCCCATATTTTAAATGGTTCTAAACGTGAACATATTTATTCAGATACTAAACCTCAAAGGCACAAAACATCAAAGAGATTAAGGTTTTAGAAAAGGGCTTCAGTATTTTAGGTCACCCCATGAGCATTTGCACATGTGTGCATTAGTGCATGTGTGCACTATCTGACGTGCTTAATGATGCATGAGGCACAATGTGTTTCATCTGAGCCATCATATCGGCATGAGCTCTCTCATCTCGGCCATGGAGCCATCGCTTTTCCCCGTTAAGCTTTATCTACATCTCTCTCAATCAATCAGACGTTCTTTTCTCTGGTTCCTCTGCGTCCATTTCTCTCTAAGGGGAATAATCTCTTCTTTGTTTGTCAATCAAAGACTGAAGTCAGATATAGGACAGACGAGTGCTGATGAGGGAGGAACAGCAGAGGGGAGGAGATCATCTGATCAGGGGGAGAGATAAGAGCCCAGAAAATAGTCAACAAAGAAACCAAAAAGCAAACAGTAAATGAAAACCAAACTGTGGAAAATGAACCCCAAAGTATATGTTTTTTATTTGATTACCATTAGATATTGTGTGCAAACACTGGTATTTAGGCCCCAGCCCTACTCTGCAGTATATATCATTAGTTTGAAAAAGAACAAAGGTCTGCCCCGTAGCATTCATTTTACCTATAACCTTCAGGCAAAATGTATGCTTAAGTATTTTTTGGCAGTTTCACAAAAATGTAGGCTAAATAAATTAAAGAACTCCAAATTTGAGCTTAGTGCAAAATTCCCAACTGGTAGTGCTTCAAGATACAAAGCAGCAAACTCTCCCTCTTACATTCAATTACTCTAAGGCTTCTATTTCAAAACCAATCCACTCTGTTTCTACATCCTGACCACAGAAAATAGCAGCTGGTATTATTAAACAGGGTCACTGCGGGACAATTCAGTGGACTTGAGTCTAACCCCTGACTAATGCAGACACTTGATTAAACCCACTTAACCTTTGTGTTGAGAGTTCAGTGTGAAACGACTACCAGCCTGATCTGACCTCTCACCTCTCCATATTTATAGAGATCTGGCAGGAATGATTAGGCACGCTTTCACAACCAGAAACGCTGCAGATGAACGTCTTAATATGTACTGGCTTATACAAGTTTAAAAAGGACCATTAAAAATGGCGAAGATAATTATCAATGTCAAATAGGGCAGTGTCAATTATTAATCACAACAAACAACCGAACAATCCTGAGCAATGAAAGGATTAATACATCTAAGCTTATGTGCTAATTTTGGCAGCTAATACTATTTGGATGAAATGAATTGACTACATTTTTTAAGAGATACTATTATTTATTTCACATTCCTGCAATGATGCATTTTCACTAAGTCACTAAATATTTGTAGTGAACTAAATAAATCCATTCATTCATTCATTCATTCAGCTTCAGCATAGTCCCTTTATCCATCAGCGGAAAGAACCGCCAACTTATCCAGCATATGTTTTACACAGCAGATGCCCTTCCAGCTGCAACCCAGTACTGGAAAACATCCATACACACTCATTCACACACATACACTACAGACAATTTAGATTATTCAATTAACTTACACTGAATGTCTTTGGACTGTGGGGGAAACCCAAGCACCCAGAGAAAACCCACGCCAACAAGGGGAGAACATGCAAACTCTACAGAGAAATGCCAACCACCCAGCTGGGGCTCGAACCAGCGACCTTCTTGCTGTGAGGCGACAGTGCTAATCACTGAGCCATCATGTCGCCACACTGAATAAATTGTACAGTGAAACTCGAATAATAAATTGTAATGCTCTGTAATGTGGCGTTTCAAATGAATGCATTAGTGCAAGAAGAAGTGTTGCAGAATGCTTAAACAGATCATCTCTTTCACTTAATTATGAATTAAAGTTCATAATAAACTTTAATGAACATCACACTGAAATGAACAGTACATAGTACAGAAATGTTTTATGTCTTTTAAAAAAAATTTAATTATGCAGCATGTAATCAATGAAACTAAACAGTTATTTTCAATATTTTGCAAGAGCATATTGCATTTACATATGTACTGTAATATATCATTAGGTATCTTGCTGTCATAATTATCATTTCATTTAAATTTAAAAACATTTTCCCTGACAACCAGTTATTATATTATATTATTATTATAAAGCCAGCAGCACTTTAGTGTTTCTAATTCAGCAACACAATGGAGTAGTGTTATGAGTAATCTAGCGTTTGATTGCTTTTCTTTGATTGTCCAGTTTTGAAGTGATTTGATAATGTACCTAGAAAACTAAATCTTGTACTTTTAATGTATTCTGCAAAAAAAGAAAAAAGAGATGAATATTTAATGAATATAATAATGTGACTAGCAAAAAAACATTAACTAGAAATGGATATCTGAAGAGATTATCTATTGATATGTGGATTGGAATTAAAATAGACATGTTTAACTTAAATTAGAAACTGGATCGATTTACACAGAAACGGCTGAAAGATTTAATGGGTACATTTTCATTACCTATGACCCATAAAAACATCACTCCCTGTGTATATTCTTTTATCTTTCTTCCAAATGCTTATTTTTGATGAGATCTTTAGTTCACCCAAAAATGAAAATTACCTCATCATTTAGGCCCAATCCCAATTCTACCCCTTAGCCTTTCCCCCTCGTTTTGCACGTTCACATGAAGGGCTAGGGGTATCCCAATTCTCTTTAGCTTATAGGAGTAGGGCTAAGGGGAACAGCTAGATAGCCCTTCAAATAGAGATTTTTCAGGACCACACTTGAAACCAGGGGGTAAGAAAATTTCCCAGAATACACCAAATTTAACAGTAGCATAGCTGCACCCAGAAGTCAAGAGATGCACAAATTAGCATTTTTGTTATGAATTTTTACAACAAACAAGCACATGTTTTAATGTTCATAATGACGTTAGTGTTTTACTGTTATGCTTTAAAAAATGCTAAAATAAAAACTGCTAAATTTTGCTATCTATAGTCCCTAATAATAACTCCTGTATAGTCACAACATTCTGTAACTCGATGACACTCAAATACCCGGTCAGAAAAGTCTAGTGGCAGGGAATGAGCTTTATACAGTGTCTGCTATAATGTTAATGTTGTTTTCGTGTGTTTACACAAAAGAATATGGCCACAGTGTGAATGCACAGTCCAGTTACAATCTTATTGCCACATTATATCATCAGAATAACATGATATCTTTGCCTTCAGTGATTTCCTGAAGATAAATACCAAAAAATAACACAGCTGGAATAACTACAGCAGTCGTCACAGTCTGATCTCATATGAAGAGATCGCAATGACATATGAAGACGAGTGCAGGCGCTGTAGTGCTGTCCCATTCACACTCTGTTTCAAGGGCCAAAGGGAAGGGGAACAAAAATAGAATTGGGATTGGGCCTTACTCTTCCTCATGAGGTTTTAAACTTTTATGAGCTTCTTTCTTCTTTTGAGAACAAAAGAAGATATTTTGAAGAATGCTGGTTGCTGGTACCCATCAACTTCCATAGTAGAAAAAAAAAACATAAATATATTACGGAAGTCAATTGGTGCCATCAACCAGCATTTTTCAAAATACCTTCTTTTGTGTTCAACAGAAGAAACTCGAAAGTGAAATGTGAGTAAATGATACTTCACACACTTTAATGTATGAAGTATCTGAAATATGAGTGTAATTGTTAAATTATGGCTGCACTCTAATATTAAATGAATTCTAAAAACTAAATATTTGTTTAAATGAAAACAAACTGCTCATGAAAACTCCCTAATGTAACAAATAAATGGTTCTATAGTTTTTATTTGAGCAGTGATCATTAAATAAATGCATCTTAATATTCAATTATTAAAGAAAAGCTATTTTCATTTAACACAAATCCTTCAACAGCAGAATGTAAGTTACAGTTATATGTTGCAAACAATATGATGGATGATTAATGCCCAGGTAAACGAACCCTCTTAACAATCATGTCCCTAATAGACAATAAAACTCCATTTCAATTTACTCCTACTGTTAAGAGCATGTTTTGGGTTTAGGTTAACTCCCAGATGGACTGACTGCAGTCACATTTTTATTTTCTTGATGCCCAACTAACTAGACTTCATGATGTGTATTGCCACATTATGAGTGCTTGGGTGCAGTAAAGTTGAAGAAGGTGTATGAGAGTGAAAAAACACGGACCTGCACACGAGCGTGGCGATGATCACACACCAGGCTGTGCAGCAGCAGTCAGCATTGGGCGAGTCATGGTTCTTCCTGCGGCAACAGCACAGCCAAAATGAGTAGAAAAGGAGGAAGAGAAGGTCCAGCGCCAAACAAACCAATGCTGCTGCTCCCAGCAACAACACCGCCTGCAAAGAGACAGAAAAAGTTCTTCAGACCGCATTGTTTCTCATGAACCGTGAACAATTAAGAATACAATGAGGCCATTCAAGTCTGCCTCTTCCATCAAAATCTTTTGTTACTGTGCATCCCATGTTTTCCTTTATCAGTCTCTGGAGTGACCCATTGTTTTTAGAGCATTATGCATCTTTGCGTGTGAGGTGCTATTTTAGATGTAAAAGATTTGCATTAGAGACAAAAAAGGAGTCATGAATGTTTAATCCAGACCTTTATCTACTAGCTCTTCTAGCAGTGCACCAGAAGTGTCATGAATGATCTAGTTTTTTTTATTTAATCCATGGCTACTGTGAGCCATGCAAATCACCATATGCGGCAAATGTAGGTCAGGCTGAACATGGGAGACTTCTCTTGGTCTCAGAGCTGCTGTGACATACTGTAAGAGCTCAGAAGTTCTACTGTATAATAGGCTTGGGCGGTATTTCGGTATTATGGTATACCGCGGGATCTAAAAATAGCAACGGTGTCAGTTTCAATACCGTTATACCGTCATAAAATATTAAATATCCTTTATTTAATGCCTACAAAAACGTATGTGTGATTGTCATCACGGGACAGTGTGGAGGAGAGAGAGAGAGAGAGAGAGAGGAAGAGGGAGAGGGAGGGGGAGAGGGAGAGGTGACGTGACGTGACGTGTCGCGCTTCAAAGTGTCCTGCAGTTTGGGAGTTTCGACTGAACAGAAGGGAGACATGGTTAATATGAACGAGAGGTCTGCATTAGAGCTAAAGATCTTTGCCCGAACCCGGCGAGACCCGAAAAAATCAAAATCCCTGCATTAAAATCCATCCCTGCAAAGATGAAACAAATGATGATGAAGTAGTAAAAAAAGAGAATTATTACGGCGGTCAAGCCAGTCACTAGCTCAAAAAGAGCGCATTCCAGCCGCAAGTATTTCGCGGTCGCTCATACACTGCGTATTACGGTAGAGCCCTAAACCGCAAGCTGACAGGTAAAAAGTCGAGTCCTCTCGCTACAGTAAAACTGCCGTCATGGAAAATTAAATGGATGTTCCTGACTGGTAGAAGATGAACAAACAATCCGACCCAAAACTTGCAAAATCAGCCAGATCAGAACTCTGCATCTCGACCTGTAGCTGCAGTAAAGCGCAGCTTTAGCCCGTGAGCGCAGGACTGCGCTAAAGCCTGTGGATTTAATAATGTTCCTCCACAAACACACGTAGCCTAATCTTGGTGAGTAAAGGGTTTTTCAATTATAGATAAATATTAATTAAACCATATAATCATAATGTAGACAGAGTATACAGGCTAATGGTGGCATTATTCTTTTAATATTCAGCTTCACCGCCGCCTTAATGCCAGATTGTGAAGAGAAGTTGAGAAACAACTTGCAGAGCCTTTATCTTAATTTCGTTATTGCCAAAATACCCGTCATCATTTAGAGTTTATTTTAATTTGATTTGTTAAGAAAGATTTTTTTTTCATTTGTGTGTTGGCCAATTTAAAGGCTAAGTGCATGTACCTAGACCTATTGAGTGCTGATATGTTACGATGTTACAGAGGACTTTATTTCTTTGTTCCAACTTTCAAGTGGCACATAGCCTAGTCTACGTTTGTTACGAATAAATGATGTTAAAACACATAAATGACTCATTCTTGAAAAAAACGCAATAGAGCTGTGTGCATGAGCACATTTGAATAATGTCGGGCTGTGAACGGGTTCGCGCTGTATAAAGCTGTCAATCCAAATGTACCTGTCGGACTCGGGACCTATCGGGTATAATTTTTATTGCCCGATTACAGCTCTGCATTCCCGCTGCAGTCCCGCGGGAGCCGGCCAGATTTCTTATGGTGTAGGAGTAAATTTCTGAATAAATCGCGGGAGAGATGTGTGTGTGTGTGTGTATGTGTGTGTGTGTGTGTGTGAGAGAGAGAGAGAGAGAGAGAGAGAGAGGTGCTGTGCGTCGCTTCTCTCTCTCTCTCTCTCTCTCTCTCTCTCTCTCTCTCTCTCTCTCTCTCTCTCTCTCTCTCTCTCTCTCTCTCTCTCTCTCTCTCTCTCTCTCTCTCTCTCTCTCTCTGACCGCGAGCCTAAGGTCGCATAGAAGGTATTCAGTTTCTGAATGGTTTAGGCTCAAGCCAACAGTTTGGTGACGCTGTCTGAGCCTTACGTCATAATTTTTTTATTACGCCGGTAATACCGGAAACCGGGGTAAAATATGGAGGCGGTTTGACGGTATCAAAATTTGGATACCGCCCAAGCCTACTGTATAAGCACACACACAACATGAAGCCAAGTGCTGGAACGCGATACTGAATCAACATCCCTTGTTAGTCCTGGAACAACACTCTTATCAAAATCAGGAACAGAAATAAATTCTACACTAATTCGTTCTTAAAAATCAGAGGGAACTGATCTTCTAAATGTTCGTCCAGGAACAACCAGAACGATGATCCTGAAGAATGTTGTACTTGGAAGAGTCGCAGTAAATATATAGGTTAATGGGTTGGAAGTTCATATTTGTGTCTATTTTTCATCGATTTTTTAAAATGTATTTTGTGTCAATGTGGCTTTGTCATTAAATACATGCAATAGTGGTTGCTAGGGCTTTCAATGGTTGACAAATGGTTGCTAGGACGTTCTGATAAGTTGGTAGGAGGAAAGGTAATGGCCAAAATAGCTAAATTTGCATATAAAAATGTATTAAAGGGATAGTTCACGCAAAAATGCATTCAATATTTACTCATCCTCAAATGGTTTCAAACCTTTAGAATTTTGTTTTTTATTGTTGAACACAGAGGAAGACATTTTAAAGTAAGCATTGACATCCATAGTAGGAAAATTAAATACTATGAGAGTCAAGGATTACAGGTTCCAAATATTCTTCAAAATATCTTTTTGCATGTCCAACAGAAAAAACCAAGTCAAACCAGTTTGAAACAAGTAAGTAATGCAGATACAATGTTTAGTTTTGGGTGAACTATCCCTTTAAATGTAATTACAATAAGTGGTTTCATGAATTTAGTTATAAAAAGCATTTCTTTTTCTTTTAATATTTATGATTTTAGACAGTCATAACATATGGAATCAAAAGATAAATAGCTCTATTTTAACGATCTAGAAGTCTAAATTGCATGATGCAAAAGCATTAAGGGCATGTCCGAATCCACTTTTGCTATTTTAAGGATGGAAAAAATACACTCTGCCCTGCGGGGCATGATCTAAAAGGATTGTGCTTATTCTCTAATATGGTATGGGTGTGTTGAGCATAACATGCATTAATCATCTCTCATTCCCTTTAAGAGTCAGTTGTGTCGCACCATGGCGCATTTGCCATTTACATGGTTCACTAGCGAGAAAACAGTTAAACAGAGAATGAGCCTCCTCCATTCTGCCTCTTTACTTTCTCTTTACTTTACTTTTACTCTTTACTTTACTCCATTACTATCGTGGATAAGGAAACAGTGTTGTACACACTTTACTGAAGACATCCATTAGCTTACATATTTAATTTCGTTTGTTAAGCACAAGATTTTTTTCTAAACTATTTCTAAATTCAGTTCTAATTTCCAGCAAATGAATAAATGAACAATAATAACGAAGTGTGATCAAAAACCCAGTTATATTTTCAAACACATGTCCTTACACATTGCCCCATATGGTGACGCAGACGACCCCAAAACCTGACAGGTGGACAAATCTAAACTTGTTTTTATTAAAACAATTATAAATAAGCATATAGTAAAATACTACTACTAATAATAAAAATAATAATAACATTATACAACTGCAAATTGTCATGCAAAAACTGAAAAGAGAAAAAAATTATTATTTTTGTAACATTTTAATCCTTTAATTTCATTTGTAAAGATACTTGTGTGTTGCTGTTCATCCTGTGTGTATTAAGCAATGTGTAAGTGCTTGGGCCAACATAAGCGCATAACTGGTCTGAAAATCGTGCCAAACTTGTCTTGTGCCTAATTGTGCCAGGTGTATAATAGGTCCCTTAAATTTAATACTTAATAATTTTATGCTTATATAATTGAATTGGGCTCTTATGGATAAAAAAGTCATAACTGCAGTTGTAAAATATCATTCAATTTCAAAATGAACTTTGTACACAACAAACATAAATAAAAATGCAAGAAGAACTTCAATTAAAAAAATTCTGCATAATGACTTTAGAAAATAAGTCAGAAAACCCCTGTTCTAAAACCCTCACAGAAAACTGTGGGGAAAAAAGCATCATGTAGCATCTCCAAACGGCTGATAATCACAAGCCAAGGACTGCTAAATAGAGCAAGACCGCTAATTCGTCCTCAGATGCCCAGCGTGACCCAGTGATGTACATCTGCCTTAGTCCAGACGCTCATCACCGAACATTCACCCACATCTCTGAAACACAATAACGTCATTCCCACCTCTAAGTTAAATTCAGAGCTCACTGTTATCTCCAGTGGGATGAGATATTACGTTATGGCTTCAGGCTACTTTCAGTAGATTTTGCCATCATTAATATCCGCTCCTGGCCTTTGGAGATTGCGGGACCTGTGAGCAAGTTGATGACTTCTGTCTGTTGATGTGTCAGAGCTCATCTGAGTCAGTCACCATAAAGAGATTAGCAAGGATTAATTATCAGCTCACACACACACACACACACACACACACACACACACACACACACACACACACACACACACACACACACACACACACACACACACACACACACACACACACACACACACACACACGCACACGCATATGCATTGCTAATCTAAATTAGGATATGTTATAGACTTCTTTTGTTTTTGTATAAAGCAAATTAAAAATACTATAACCTAACCCTAACTTAAACCCCAAGTATACAAAGCAAAGATTTAAAATGTGATCTAATCAGTGATTAAGAAGAGAGTGGAGGAGGCTGTCAGCACGTCTCAAATGTAATTATCTTATTAGCAGCCCTCGGAGACTCGACTTAAGTTTGTATTGGGCAGTGCTTAAGAGCAAGATGGCAGGAAGTTGGCATCATCTGATTATGGGAATGCCTTACAACCGAACCCAAATAGTTTATAAATGTGTTTGTAGGAATCAAATGCTGAGTTCAACTTAATTAATCCCTATATTTTCAATGTGAAAAATGCTAATTCTCTTTTAGCATTGTTCTCTTTAAATCCTTTAGCATATTCTTTCTTATGTGGAAGATTATTAAGTAATGTGCCAGTATGCTAAAACAATAGTGTCATAAATTAGTAGAAAATCATTAATTTACTGATTGTTAAGAGATAATTAATCTAAAAATCATTAACTCACCTGTTTGAGTTTTGAACACAAGAGATATTTTTAAAAAGTTAAAAACTAACCATTGACTTCCATTATAATAGTTTATAATATGGAATTCAATGGATATAAGCATCCAGCTTTCTTCAAAATATCTTTATTTTTTGGAGGGTTCATAAAAATAATAATAATAATAATAAAGAGTTAGAACCACTTGAGAGTGAGTTCCTACACTGTAAACCCAAAAAGTTAAGGTAACTCAAACCATTTTAATAAAAAAAAAAAAAACTTTATGATCTATGAGTACTGTGAACTTACTCCATTGAAGTTGAAGTAATGAGGTATTTAATTAACTGATTACACTGTCAAAAGTGACTAGTTACTAAAAGCAAGTAAAGCAATTGCCTTAAAAGCAGCAAGTTGACTTTACAAAAATAATGTAAATAAACCCATTGTAACCTGGAACTGTTAAGTTGACTTAATTTTTATAATTATGCTTATTTTACTGCATTGCTTAAGTTGCAATAGGTTTACTTACAATATTTTTGTGAAGTCAACTTGTTTCTTGTAAGGCAATTGGTTCACTTGCTTTCAATAACTAATCACTTTCTACAGTGCTAGTAGAGTTCAAAACTATTTTCAAATGAGTAGAATTAACTTTCAGGAAATTGAGTCAACTACACTCGTTCAAAGAAAATATTATATAAAATAGTGCATTTCATAGTGTCCTACTTATGTACAAGAGCAAATTATGAGATATTGTATAATGCTGCTGTATCTTCCTTAATATATATTGCAACAAAATTTTGTATACATTTTCTTCCATAATTAATACATTAATCCAAAAGTGAACTTTAAGTACAGATCTAAAATAAAATAACAGTATGAAAAAAAGAGCAAAAAAATTCAACTGTAAAATGTATTCATTTGTAACATTTTACTAAAAGGTCTTTTAAGAACACAGTTGAAGTTAGAATTATTAGCCCCCCTTTAAGTGTTTTTTTCTAAATCATTTTCCAAATGATGCTTAACAGAGCAAGGGACTTTTCACAGTATGTCTAATAATATTTTGTCTGGAAAAAGTCTTATTTGTTTTATTTGGACTAGAATGAAAGCAGATTTTAATTTTTAAAAACCATTTCAATGTCAAAATTATTAGCTCATTTAAGCTATATTTTCTCGATAGTCTACAGAACAAACCATCATTATACAATAACTAGCCTATAATTAACCTGCCTAGTTAACCTAATTAAGGCTTTAAATGTCACTTTAAGCTGTATAGAAGTGTCTTGAAAAATATCTAGTAAAATATTATTACTGTCATCATGACAAAGATAAAATAAATCAGTGACTAGAAATGAGGTATTAAAACTATTGTGTTTAGAAATGTGTTGAAAAAAAAATCTTCTTTCCATTGAAAATTGGGGAAAAAATAAACCGGGCTAATAATTCAGGGGGGCTAATAATTCTGACTTCAACTGTTTGTGTAAAATACAAATAATTATATGTACAAAATTATGTATAATGTTATAAAATTGTATTTTTTCAATAACGAATTGCGTATGCACATTAATATTGTATTATATCAGCATCATGTGACCTCCACTGAACTAAACCCACCTATACTTTCCTTTGAACTGATCCAATACATTATTGTTTTATCCTCATCCAAATGTAAACCCAGATCATTTTGTTCATGTACACGCACAGTATATTACATTGATATATTTAACAGTGCTTGCAGCAATTTTATATTCAACAGTGCTTCTATTAAACTCATCCGATACAGTTCTTAAAGGTAGAACCCACAATCTTCATCCAAAAAGTAAACCCAGAAAATGTCATTGATGTGAGTCTAAATCAACACACAGATCATTAGGATCTGGTCTCTGACGCAGTATACACTATAGCACACACTGTTATCAGCCAAACCGCAGAACATATAAATCCCCAAAATACCTCCATCTGTGCAAAGAGAGTAATGGTGAAGTTAAAACAGTAATCACACTCAATTAAATGCAATGACTCGACGTGTTTATGTGTGTTTGTGTGTGTACAGCGCAATGTTCTGGTGTAAATCGTTTCATTGCCACTTCTCGCGACTTCCTGCCAGCTGGGCCCCTTTCCTGCCCAATATGCTTTTAATTATTCCAGCATTCCCCCTGCTGAGACGGAAAAAAACCCGGTGCTTATTCTACACATCAAACTGAGAACAGCAACACAGCTGTACGAGCCACGAACAGATATCTTCTCATATTATTGCAGACTTTGAAAGTGTCGTAAATTCCTCTTATTTTGGACAGTGAACAGACAAAAGGTGTGCGGAGACCTTCGGTACAGAAATGCAGAGAAAACAGAAGCCTGTACCAACCAAAACAGATGTTCAGCATCTGCTAATCAGATTTCCCTCAAACAGGAAGTAGATGAAGGGGGGAGAGATCCAGGTTTATATCTGTATGCAAAAATGTTCTGTGATAAATAATCAGCTATTACAAGATTATCTTCTAGCACTGTAGAATCCACTGTTGGATTCAAGGCAGGTGATTGGCTGGGCCATTCTACAGCTTGATTTTCTTTCTCTGAAAGCATTTGCAAGTTTCCCTGTGTTTTGGATCATTGTCTTGCTGAAATGTACACACTGGTTTCATTTTCATCATCCTGCAAATGTAGATGTTGGACTGAAGCAGCTGATATTCATTTACAATTACGAAGAGCAGAGGGTTGCTGAATAACTACTGAGAGATTTCAGCTGCTGTCAGAAATTTCACTGGCTTTCTACACCTTCCTTTCTTCATGTGTTCAATACTTTTTTTCTGTGTCATTTCATTTTATTTCACATAACTTTCATTCATTCGTTTTTTTGTCGGCTTAGTCCCTTTATTAATCTTGGGTCGCCACAGCAGAATGAACCACCAACTTACCAGCACGTTTTTACGCAGCGGATGCCCTTCCAGCCGCAACCCATCTCTGGGAAACATCCAGAAACACTCATTCACACACATTCATACACTACGGACAATTTAGCCTACCCAATACACCTGTATGTCTTTGGACTGTGGGGGAAACTGGAGCACCCGGAGGAAACCCATGCGAACGCAGGGAGAACATGCAAACTCCATACAGAAACGCCAACTAAGCCGAGGATCGAACCAGCAACCCAGCAACCTTCTTGCTGTGAGGCAACAGCACTACCTACTGCACCACTGCTTCGCCCCTTCACATAACTTAATTTGTAAATTAATTAATATTGTTTTCTTTGCATATATGGATTTCTTTGGTTGTTACCAACATCTAATAAAAATTAAGTCAGCAGCACCTTTAGAAATATGTTTTCTGAAAAAAATGATGACACGTTCAATACTTATTTCCCCCACTGTAACTTAAAATTTTTAAAAGAAATAGCTGGTTGCCATAAATATTACATTTATACATCTAATTTCTGCATTTAATAAATAAATAATAACTTAAAATGACTGAAAAATACAGATTATTTGGTAACACTTTACAATAAGGTTCATTAGTTAATGCATTTACTATCATGAACATCACAAGTACAGCATTTATTAATCATAAACGAACATTTACTAATGCATTATTAACATCCAAGTCCATGCTTGTTACCATTAGTTAATGCACCATGAGTTAACATGAACTAACAATGAACTACTGTATTTTCCTTAACTAATGTAAACTAACATGAACAAATACTGTAGTAAATGTATTGTTCATTATTTGTTCATGTTAGTAAATGCATTAATTAACATTAACTAATGAACCTTATTGTAAAGTGTGACTGATTATTTACATGGACATAATCAAACTGAAATGATCGAAAACACACAACCAAATGACTAAAACTTCAAAATAAACATGAAAACAGAAAATACAAAAGTGCAAACAAGATCAATTGCTTGAAACCCAATTTGACTGAATCATTAAAATGTACTGATTCAAAATAGCAGTTCATTAGCGAACTGAACAAACACGACTATCTTGTTAACAATACGGCATATGAGCACCCAGTGTTCTTGTGGAGAAGTTTTATGTGACAATAAAAAAAGACAGAAAAGAAGAGGACAAAGTGCTGACATGTTTTGGCAGGTCCTGGTTTCCGGATCCAGACAAACTCTTGTGTCGAGCGCCCTGAGATCCAAGAGAACCTCCACTGGCGCAGCTCACATGTTTTCCATCCAAAAGTGCATATGTATGTCTTCTTGTCAGTGCCAGGATGTAAGCACAGTTTTAAAGGTGGTTGAAGGGAGGCCTTGGGGGCTGAATAATGCTGAAATAGCAGTGGCTATGAGTGTGCCAGAGCTCATATTAGAGCATGTGTGCTATCTTTGTCTCATTTAAAAAGACTGCTGTGTCTGTTGAAAAATCTGTTTAGAAAGGTGTCTGTTGTAAAAAATAAAAAGTGCTACTTTTCCTATATCACTATATCTCACACTGTAACTTTTTTCTAATTATTTAATTTGTAAAGTTAAAATTGTAAAATCTGATTAAGTATTTCATTATTGTACCACTGTCACCAATTAACGACACTTTATCAGTAGTTTATAAAAAAAAATACATATGCACATTTTACTTATAACACATTACTCAAACCCAGAGAGCCGATAACTGATTCCAGAGCTGTCTATTTCTTAATCACAAGGATTTTGGAAAAATCATGCTACACTGAAGAATTGAGTATTATGCTAAAAAATCAGCCGTCATCATTTGTTTTTTATGTATAAAAATAGAAAACTTTTCCTTTTACTCTGTAATACAATTGCACAATACAACTGTATAATAGAATCAACTTTAAATAAATAAAATCTATGAAAAAAGATAGTTTTCCCAAAAATGAAATATTGCTGATGAAAATTATCATTAATACACAGCCTCTACACACAATCAAGAGTGTGTTCACAACAGCCAGGATCTCTTATAAAGATGTCTGTCTATCAAATGTTGGGAATCAATGAAGATTGAGGTCCAGATAGAGAACATACAAACAAATACAATCCATATGCTGCAGCATCCAGGATAGACACAAGCTCCATTTAATGAACCATATAACATGTCTTGTTTTGCTGTTGTAAATAGAGTTGTCAAAATTATCAACTTCAGTACAAATACAGGGGTAAAGCGATAATCGTTGAAGCCAATCAGTGATATCTGTTGAGCATGTGAACACAATGCCCAATCTGCATAAAACATGCTCAGCATAGCATACATGTTAGTGGGAAAGGAATGTTTTTAAAGTTCCAGTATTCATCAGTACTGAAGCTGATACTTTTGTCATGTGTTCCACACATACACTATTACTGGACAAGAAGCAATGAAATCTAGGGCTGGCCTATAAAATCGGTATCGATATTTATTGAATATCAATGATTTATGTAAGTTTGTCATTTCCAATGAAGGCATGCGACCTGCATGATGCGCATATAGGAGCGACGCGCACAAGTTGTGCAAGCAGCACGCACGTGAACCGCACGCAATTTCCAGTCGCACCTAGTTGAAATCTTTTCCAGGTGCTTTTTACTTTTCTCCATAAACTTGCATTGGAGCCGCACCAACGGTTTGTCCGTTTGTGATCCATTGAGAAAATGGTGGATGGTCACTTAGTTACGAGAGACACCGTATAGCGCGAGTCACATCAGGTCAGAATAATAACACATGCAAAAATGAGTAAAGCAGCAATGAGGAGATTGTAAATAAAAAGGATGCAAGGATGTCGCCAGAGTGGCTTTTTGGTTTCTTTTCTTGTGCATCCCAGCCACTAGCTCCCCATCTGAAAGGGGCAATGTAGTCATTCAACTGCACAATTTGTAAGGTTGCAGTATTTATTTGAATAATGATAGTTAGTGTACTATTTCATTATTATTCACACCTCAATGCTGGCTTTGATTGTTCAGCATTTACACTTTACCATTGCACACACTTTGTAACATTTTATTCATCAGGTTTAAGAGTCTCTTTAACACTTATGTTTATTTTATTATAAGATAAGAGATATTTTGTTTACATATTTTAGTTTATGACTATTAAAACTCTTTGCCTTATTAATGTTGGTAAATTCAAATAAAGTGGTTAAATTAAAAATCCTAATATTCCTAAATGTATTGTTATAGAATATTCAATAATTTTCAATATCGAATGATATGAAACTTGATATCGTGATAATTTTCCCCCAGCCCTACTCAGAACCATTTGAAAAGGCTGTGGATTTAATGTAACACTGTTCAGTTTCTTACAGTAGGCCTGTATGTTTTTATTTTTGACTCTTAATGTCCCAGTAGCTGCTGATTTGCATTTAACAAATCACCAAAGTCCACGGTTTGAGCTAAAGGTCTTCTCTAATATTTTACTGAAGCCAAATAAAACGTCACCTACATCTTGGATGGCCTTGGGGAGAGTACATTAACAGCAAATTAAATGTTTTGGATGATCTATCCATTTCATTAATACATACCGATTACATTTGAATCATTCATACATTTCCATTAATTCTCTGTTGTACTGGCACGAGATCATCACTAATCAAGTAGTCTGCTTGCTCTCGAACCCCCATATGTCCCAGTATGTCCCAGTGTGAGAGTGTGAGAATGAGAGCGAGAGGAAACTGGCATAAAGACTAAGTGTCCGTTCGACAAAAGGATGCCTGCAAAGCACTCTGGGATACATCAGGGATTAAAGCGCATTTCCAGAGAAGCCCACAAAAGGGGTGCATTCATCTTTAAAAAAAAAAAAAAAAGAGAACAACAACACCCAACCACCCCCCTCTTCCCTCCCATCTTCCTCTCCTCTCCTCCTTGCTCTCTTCCCTTCTGCTCTGCCAGACCAGACAGACCCAAGGGCTTGTCATGACCTCATCTCGCACTGATTTACCCCCACATACCCTGTGGCTTTCCTGTGACCTCAGATCTAACCAACTAGGCCAACCTCATCTCCAAGCACCCCAGATAAAGCTGGTCTTCACGGTGTCAGTACATTCACACACAAGCACACCGGTATCACTCCGGAATCACGCAGAATGTGTCTTGACCTTGGGAAACCATTCAAATGACAGCCAAAAGCATTCAACCAAATCTCCTGCGATGAATGAGCTGATGTCTTTAATTGAGATTTTACAATCGGATGTTATTTACTACATACTTCATATCTAAATGAAACAATGTTATGAACTTGAGATCGGTTTCTAATGCTGTGACCTTGAGTTTCTATTCATCACAGATTTCCTTTTTGGAAACAAGTCACTGCTGTTGGCCATTTTATCCTGCGGTGTTGAAGTGACAGCTATAGCTAGTGAGCAAAGGCAACCATGACTGCAATTTCACGCAGCTGGATGCCATTTCCTAATGGTCCTCTGGAGAATGGATGCTTTGACAAAGTAGCCTCATTTTATGAAGTGGACAGTAAACAACACTTCTTGACATTTGAACTCGAAAGGCGTCTCTGTGACCTCCATCTCTGTCTGAAAGAAATCTGATACTCAAAAACAGTAAAAAGAGCTAAAAACATACTGTGTGCTAGAAGCCATTGATATCATTATGGCTAGATATGCAACGATTACAGATTTTGGTTGTACGATTATAGTCTGAGATTTCACGGTTATTATGATTATTATGCATTCATTAATTTTAAAACTCTACAGTTTAGGAAACCACATGAAAACTCCTTTTAAGTGTTATTTATTGCTGCTCAGAAACCAAATAATACAACTCAAAATAATAATAATAAAAACAAACAATAATTCATTTCTCTTTGGACTTAAAAAATAAGTGAATGTGAGTTATTAGCATTTAAACATAATATAAATGACAACAATTAATAAATAAAGAAAAATAAGAATACATTTTTGGTCCAATGTAAATCTCTTTAAAAGTATTTAATTATGTAGTGGAAGTATTTCCCTTTTAAAGAGAACACATGTTGTCAAAGGCTGTTGAACCTAAAAGGCACCTTTGATCAACTATTTTACAAAAATGTTTGGTGTTTTCACTTTTGGATCAGAGTAGAAAGATGTATATTCCATACAATGTATGAAGCTGATTGGTGAGTTTTTGTCAAGTGAGCATGGTGCGCTTGCGCCATTCTTAAAAGATGTTTTTAGATAATTTGACGCGTCACTCCCAATATGTGCGCACAAGCTGCACGCCTCCATTGGAAATAATGAACTTGGGTGTGCAAAAGAAGCAATATGTGAACGACCCTTAGTTAATAGCCTCAGAGTTAATCTAGTGTGTGTGCGTATTTGTTTAGTTGCAGCAGTTTTGTTCTGTGCGGTAATGTGGTGTTGAGAATCCTTAGCGATTAATTAACTGTGATGAATTAAAAGCGCCGTTAATAGTGAAATCTGTTAATCGTTGCATCTCTAAATATGGCTTGCAGACGTACAGAAAATGAACATAATATTTACAATTATTTTGCTCAAAAATTAGATGAAGGGCGACGCAGTGGTGCAGTAAGTAGTGCTGTCGCCTGACACCAAGAAGGTCGCTGGTTCGAGCCTTGGCTGGGTCAGTTGGTGTTTTTGTGAGGAGTCTGCATGTTCTCCCCGTGTTTGCGTGGGTTTCCTCAGGGTGCTGCGGTTTCCCCCACAGCCAAAAGACATGCGGTACAGGTGAATTGGGTAGGCTAAATTGTCCGTAGTGTATGAGTCTGAATGAGTGCGTATGGATGTTTCCCAGAGATGGGTTGCAGCTGGAAGGTCATCCGCTGCATAAAACATGTGCTAGATTAGTTGGCGGTTCGCTGTGGCGACCAACGATTTATAAAGGGACTAAGCTGAAAAGAAAATTAATGTATGAATGTGGAAGAAATGCATGATCAGAGCCAAACATCAAAATTAGGCATGCTCCGATCCATCAGTCGAAGATCAGTAATCACATTTCACAACTTGATCGATACTCAATGATCTGGCCAATCACATGAACCGATCGCAGGTATTTGTTTACGAATATACAACCAAGATTATACATCCACAGCGGTTGTTAAGAGTTACATGTTTCGCTGGAAGAAACAGCTGTGCTGATGAGGTGAACGCGAGAAAACCTGCTCCTCTGTGACATTGAGATACAGGTGATACAAGGTTATCTATAATAAAGAACTGCAAATAAGCAGATGTTACAACAATTTATCAATAAACACACACCTCGTTCTCTAGCTGTCCACGGCTGTGGGTTGCTGATCAAATGAAAAACAAAAAACGGGAAGGAGCTGAATTCTGCCGCCGTTTGCATATCAAATTTAAAAGGGACTTAGGCGATAATTTAGTGTACAGTTTATAAGCTAATTGCAAAAAAATTAGGGGGGCTGAGGGCTAGGCAGCCCCCCTAAAATAGGCCTAGCAATGCCCATGGACAGGAGACAAAAAAAAACAACTTTGCTAGTATTTCATAGTATTTGGCCAAATCAGCATACACTTCAATCAAGACTAATCAAAGGTAGCACTTCCTATTGTGCTGGATTAGAGCCAGAGCTAATTAGAAGAAGGTTTCAAAAGGCTTTCCTATAACTGAATTGTTTCCCAGTTATTGCTTTGCAGGGCTCGAAATTAACTTTTTTACTTGGTAGCACCGGTGCTCCCAACTTCAAATATTTAGGAGCACCAAAATAAATTTAGGAGCACCAGAAAAAATTTAGGAGCATCCACCAAAAATGATTGAGCACCACTGCAAATTGCTTTTTAAGGGATTTATTGTATTTTAAAACAACATTAATAGGACTGACAAAAACCAGAAAAAACTATCTAACTAATGCTGCGAAGACATTGATATTTGTGTGCAATAATTCCAAAATGAATGTCTAATAATTATAGAATATTAATGATGATGAAAATGACAATAATAGTAAAAATGAATTACATTTCTCATTATGATACTGCCTTGAATGTGCATGAATGTAGGTTATCTGCTATAAAAAGTCTGTTACTTTATGAAAAATAATTGTATAGTTTGCATCAAACAAAAATGAAGCATTGCAGTAAGAAATATTTATTTGGTACTGCTGTTTTTATATGCATGTCAATTTAATAAATAAAATTTCTGCTACAAAACAAACAAAAGATTATAATAAATCATTTAATTCAATGATGAAAGCTGCAAAGCAGTAATCAGTAAATAAATAAAAAAATAAAAATAATATACACCTCAAAAAAGAATAGACAAAAGAAAGAAAGTAAAGTCTCACTTCTATCACTTTAAAAGATTTGGTTTCAGTTAGTGTCAATTTAAAGGTTCAGTCTGAGATGATCTTCATTTTTCTGTGTTAGTGGAAAAGCTGGCGAGTCAGCCGACCCAATTTATGAGCAGGCAGCGCAAGATTCTTGCGATGACCACCGGCGGAATACCGCTGTTTGTTATGTTTGTTATTTAGTAAAGGCGAGCTTCTTTGGCAATGAAATGTACAGTATTAGATTTGACTTTTAGCGGACATTTGCGCTGAACACGCAGTGAATGCAACGCATGGAGATTCGGGCGCCTTCTCCATGAAGCGCGTACTTGATTGATCTCAGCTGGTGGATCATTATTCACCACGTGACGTGTCATGATCGCTCTCATCTGCACCTCAATTTTAGGTGGGGTTTGCAAACCTGTGTGCTTTAAGTTTTTACTCTTCTGCCGTTTGCATTTCCCGTGGTCATAAAAGCTCCTTCGCTGTCATCTGACAGCGGAATACCTTGAGTGATTGACAGCTAATATGAACCAATATAGCGGCAGGGAAGAGCGATTCAGCATGTTTTTACAAAAAATCAAAACAGGTCGCACTACAACCATTATCAGCAGTCGCACTAATGCGCCCAAATATATTATGAGGTCGCATAGATTCATTTTCGGGCGCATATGCGACCAAAATGGTCGCAATTTCGAGCCCTGCTTTGTAAACACTCCAAAAAGTGGGTACTTCCATTTATAATTCCAGGAACAGATTTGTAGTTGGAATCTACCCAGCAACAATGTCTGATTGCTTAAAACCATCATAATAACAAATGAATGATAAACCAAAATCTTTTCAGAGATTTCAGAAAATTCAAAAGAAATATTTAGCTATAATTATCTGTTCCTGAATAATAATTTCCAAATTCATATGCTATGACACTACTGAAAAAAAACAGTAATACCAATAAATAGCATGATGTCAACACCGAGCAAATCATCTAATTAAATGTTTACTCTAAGACCCATACTGACAGACAGGTTGCTTTTCCATGTTTTGGCAGCAGTCCCTTGATAACGCTGCGTGACTAAGATCAAAACTACATGCCTCTGCATTATAAACACAACCGATGGCTGCTGCATATGCATGTAGAGCTGCATTATATATGCACCGTTTCTTACTGGGTGTTGATTTCTTTTCTGTGGGTGGGTAAACACGCAAGCGCGTCTTCACCCAGCTCCAGAGCATAACATCATTTCTGGACAGTAACTGCTCACTGATTGGCCAGTCTGTGCAGTCATGTGCAACATGAGGAGCTCAGTAGGATGAAGTCATTAAAACTGACTGCAAATCAATGCTACTCTTTTAGCGTAAAATACATCCCAGCTTGACCAGAAGAAATGTGTGTGGTTGTTTAGGTTAGTACTAATCAAGATATTGGATTGGTATAATCATGTTATTATATGATAAAGACACTCTGCTTTGAAGATATAGCAGCAGTGCTTTACTTTGTAATCCACAAGTATTGTCTGAGAGCATTGAGATACTAGTGTATGCTCTGAAAACATCTCAGTGATGCATTATCAATGTTTGAAATCATATATGTCAAGTTTATCAATCATACATATCTTTGTGAGACTGCCTGACAATCTAATACCTCAACCATAACTAGCTGCCACACTGCAGTAAAAGCCTTCAGAGGGTGACGTCATGTTAGAGAACATCCTTTGATGTTGCCGCTTGGCACGAACGCATCTGAATGTGTTGACTCGCGTTTCCAAACCATGTAGCACCTGAACTCGACCTACCTTCTGATAATCCGAGTCATCCGGTCGGAAATCACTGCTGGTCTGCTGAAACTGTAGGTTGAAGTGCGGGAGGCGATGGAAAAGGTTAACCCACCACGGTGGAGAATAATTCACCACTGCAGCCATAGCGTTCATCCAGATCTGTGACTAAAACACACACAGAAAACACGATGATGCATTCAGTGGGAAATACCAGCCTCTTCATCACGTCGCATTGCATCAAATGCCTTTAAAGTGTGTCTTTAGAAGCTGCATGCAGTAAAGCAGGGGTTAAAATCTGCACCAAAAAGACCCTCAAACAAACAAATGAACATTTTGATTTAACACCCTGTAAATAACAGTCTCACCTAAAGCTTGTGTTATTAATTACACTTGTTCTTACATGCAATCATTCACTCGCGCTGTCTATATGCCACGATTGGAATCTGACAGGCTTTTGTTATCGAGAACGCATCCTTACCCGTTATATCAGACTAAACCATGGCTCCAGCAAAACCCTGCAGTGGTCGCAACAACACTAACGCCTCGAGTCCGTCGATGTTTTTGGTGTAAAAGAGGTATTTAGCAGGTTTATCAGCGCGGTGTATCAGCAGTCGGAGTGGTTTGTCCAGCACAGCCCATGCGTCACCGTCGTCTGCATGTTATCCGCTGGAGCTGAAGCGAGCGAGCGCTTTAAACCCGTCCGATGGTCATCGCGCTTTTGTTTTAAGGTGGTCCCGCGCCGCTTTCTTCCAGTGAGCGCGCGCGGTCAACGCTTGTGCTTTTATGTCGCGTTAAAAATTAGATTTATGAAATACACGACGGTATCACGCATTACGAGCGTGAACTAGAGATTTATGAGCAGCATACGGTTAGAAACGGGCGGAATTGTCAATCATCCACGTCCATGTGTTCCAATCAATACAGTAATGTATTAGTATGTTTACTGACCTCTAGCGGTTAAAAGACGAAACCTCGAGTCAAATCATTTGACAAAAGGTCGTCTCTTCTCAGGCTCTTCTCTTTTAGTCTGTGGTTTTCCTCCAGAAATGTCCTTGTTGTTATGCATTTGTTTCTTGTTCTGAATTCAGATGTATATTTAAGCTGCGCTACTGGTATTAAGGACCTTATACAAATCTTTTTTTTGTTGTACTTTTTTATTAACATAAGTAACGGAATACATAGAACATTAAAGTGTGCTAACATTGTGTGACCTGAATACAAAATACACATATTCATTATACATCTAGTAACAATGATACAAGGGATAAGAAAAAAGAAAAACAATTATATAAAACTGAATAAAAAATAAATATAAATCAGAAGATATAAAAGATAAATATCTCAAACTATGCTTAAATTATTAGGAATGTTATGTATACCAAAGGGATCTGATAATGTAAAGGTAATAATTATAATGATAATATTATTTTTTCAGCAGTTCAGTTGTTTTATCAGCTGTCTTATTTTGCGATAGACAGATTCATAATAAAGTTTCAAGTCAATTTAAACTGTTCTATAGGCAAACACTGAATAACTCTGCATTTGTGAACATGGAAAAGGCCACAAGAGTTAATTTTTTTTTACATATTGTCCATTTCCTTACAGTCTGACTCCCAAATCAAAAACAATTAATTAGTTGTCCTAAAATCAAAAAGTGTTTTGTAGGCTGAGAAGACAAGCCAAGATATTTCTGTCTAAACTTTTTCTACAAAATTGCATTCTGGAAAATGAATGCGCCATTGTTGTTTCCCGGTTAGAATTACACAATGTGCATTTTGAGGATTTTTTTATATTAAACTTAGACAGTAAAGAGTTACAAGGATAGTAATTATGAAGGATTTTAAAATAAAGTTCTTTCATCTTATTAGGTCCTTAAAACGTATTGATACCAGGCCAAGTTTTAATGGTGGACAGAACCGGGTAATTTAATTTCTGCTGTTTAAAAAAAAAGCTTTCAGGTACATGCTAGATTTATTAAGAAAATGTCTTCTAATGTACCAATTATTACATTTATTATCAGTAATTTCCACCACTCCAATAGCTAACTTTGACATTTCACATTTTAAGTCTGTTTAAGCACAGATTTTAGTCAGATGTAGTTTTGGAGTCTCTCAATTTTGAAAACCTCATTAAGAGTAGTAAAGTATAAAGCACTTACCCCTCCCTCTGAAATATTTTTTACCAATGTCTTTCTTTTAACATATTCAGCCTAGTTTCTCCACAAGAATTTAAATAACAAAGAATCAATAAATGAACATGTCTTCCGGTCAATATATAAAGAGAGAGACCTTATACAAATCTACTGCAGGCCCGTAGCCAGCCTGGTGAAAGGGCTGGTTCTTTTTTCTCATATACGCCTCAGTTTTTATTTAACTATGAGATTTAAATACTGTATTTTAGCTATATATATATATATATATATATATATATATATATATATATATATATATATATATATATATATATATATATATATATATATATTTATATATATATAATTATTATTATTATTTTTTTGCTGGATTAGTCAGATGTCATCATAACCACACTTTTTGATGTACTAAAAATATTTCCTAAAAAATTACAATAAAAAGTTAAAACAAGACCAATTTTAAAAATACAAATTTGTTACATTATATATCGATAGGAAAAACTAGCAATCTGTTAAAGTTTTAAAGTAAAAAAAAAAAAAAAAACTGTAGCCCACGATCATTTATGAGACAAAAGCAAACTGGCCAGCACATGCAACTGTCCTCAGTCACAATTTGGCCACTAAAAATTATAGTTAAAACACAATAATAATAATAATAATAATAATAATAATAATAATGAATTCTTTAGAATTTTTCTTGTCTCTTTAGTAAAAAAAGTACATTTGGAAATTCCTGGATATCAATATAGCCAAAATATATTAAAATTAATTTAATATGGTCCGCTTCTGGTGCTTTACACCTTTTTATTTTACCTTTTTATTTTTATTTCAGAAAAAGGTCCAAGATTTAGAGTAAAGTTACCTGTAAAATGTTTTCTCTGTTTAAAATCAATACAGTAGTGAAAGAAGACTTCTTTTGCATCAGATTATAATCCCACCGAAGCAGCAGCCGACAGAGGATCCGTTTGGTCTTAAAGTCTTTTTCGATGGATTATTAATTTTATTACTTTTTATGATGGCACAGCAGTCAAAATACGACAAATGAGCTCATGGATGGGACAAATTCTGGACCTTTGTCAGTGAGGGGTGGGTCTTCCCAACCCCCCTGGCTACAGGCCTGAAACGTTAAAGCACATGTTTTATGCCTATGGTAAACATGTTTTTAATAGAATTTTGACTGTAAAAGCGCACATACAGGTGTTTTAGGCGCAGGTCCGATTTTCTCCAGGTCATCATTTATTTTGTTTATATTAATTTTGTCTAAAACTTATTATATCTGTCCAGTTTCATCTGGAATGCATCACCTTCTGAAGTGGTTTGAGCGATCGGAAATCGGATCAGAATTAAACGAATGAAGTGAGGAAACACCCTCATAAACACAGACGTGACGGGAATATATATGTTGAATATAAATATATTATATTAATTGTATAATAAATATATTACATAATATTAAATTACATAAAAAATTAAAAGGACAATCGCTGGACATTTTGGCAGTGGGGTGGTTAGTAGCAAGTAACATGCTATTAGGTTTAGTGACCGCTAGATGGAGTTTTTGGATAATAAGAAGCTTACCAGGCTCACTTTTTGTTTAAATGTCCCGCATTTGACTTTAATTATATTTATCTGTATCCATAATTTACTGCATCCCAGAATATTACACAGCACCAAAAATGTAAAAATATATATTCAATATATTTATTTTGTTTTTTTATCCACACCCGACGGAACTCGCCGTGACGAAAACTCCCGAGCTCCAATGAGATGTGCTTTCCTCAGCGCTCACCATGACAACAAGTCTCACAGCAGTGACGTAGCATTGTAAACATTTGCATATGCATTCCTATAAAGCTCGTCGGTTCTCTCTCCGTGTTGTCAGTTCGCCCGGTGTTGCTGTTTGTACTTGACCAAGGTGAGTTCAATACCTGACGGTACGAGTGGAGCCACGCCAACCTCACGAAGTCCGCTTCGTGAAGCTTCACTCGGGCCCGTCTGTGTTGTAGTTCCTTGCGGTTTGCGTACATAAACGCAATATCGCGAAGAATATTACGTGTTTGTTGCTCGAAATGTGCCGCCGAGCAACATCCAGTGAATACTGGCACGGCCTGGCGCCCGGTTTGCTCGTGCACTCCCTGGGGCGCGGTACTCGTGAACCCTTGGCAGGGATCAATACGAGTCCTGAGGACCCTGAGGGAAACACGGGAGGCCGGTATTGGGACCCCGCTGCGAGGGTTATGGTGGGTGGGAGCAGCGGGGCTCGCTCATCGTCTATTTTAAACTATAGTTTTAATCTTTATTTTACTATAGTTTAAATTACAAACCATGGTGACTGTTATGTTTTAACTGTATGTCTGGCTGTTGTAATGTTTTGCTTTGTTTTTCAGCAAAGTTGTTGAGCAAAGACGGACTATTGAAGACAACCGCGGGTTATATCCATGAGCGCGCGCATTATTAATGTTTCCGTGCTGTTTTCTGAAAGTTTATCTTGTTTAGATAAGTTTGCAGGTCAAACAAAATAAACTACTCTTTCTAAACACCTGTCTCGTGTTTTATTTGTCCTCTACAGCAATACACTGTCATGCAAGTCTGTTGACTGTGTTTGTATGCAACATGGTTTGACAATACAGTAGTCTAACTAATAAACAGTTGTTATAAATGGACCTTCATTAGTCAACATTTGGTGTAGGTAACAAAAAGCTAATCAAATATGTCCTAAGACATAATCTTAATGTTATGGTTGTCACATAACTATTTATTATTATTCTGTATGTTTAAGAAATACAGATTTTACTATCTATATCACTTACTGTTATTCAAAACTTTGCCTAATAAAAATGTCCTAAAACAAAATTGGTTATTGTTTTGGTTTTATGTCAAACTACTATAGGTTCTAGGTTGACTACAGCAGGTGCAGGCTACCTATATCATAATATTGGTAGTCGGAGTTATTTTAATAAACCAAATCAAGTAAAATGTCTCTTACTCAAGTACTTTTAGCATGCAAAGGTCAATTTCAAGTATATAAAATCAGATTCCAACAACAAAATTTTGTGAAAATGATCAGTGGGTGGTGAGAAAAAAAGATAATGTCAATTTATATTTACTTATAAAAGAAGTTTTATTGAGAATATTTATTGAGAATTGAACTTTGTGTGGAGTTAAATAAATAAAAATCAGATATTAAACAAAACGTTTAGTCAAGACAAGAATGAAGACATTTTCCCTCTCACAAATGTCAAAAGAGCAGAGAAAACAGATTTAATAAAGAAAGATATAACACAAATTCAAGCACAATCCCACAAAACACTACATACTCTCAGAGCAAACTCAGTTTCAACCAAATCTAAAGTTTTTTCAGTGCTACTATTGTTTAGAAACATTTCCAGCGAAATACACTGACAGCATTAAACAGAATTTCCTGTATGTTTTTCATATGCAATTAAAAGTTACACTATACATGTGGAAATTCACAGCAGTTTTGTACCAATCTGAGTTGCACATTAAAAGCACACAATGGCTTAAATAGACCTTACAGAGGATGTAATGTTTAGAGTAATGTATGTCATTTAATCTACAATGAGAAGTAAACAAACAGCATTAAATCCCTGATCCTCATTGAAACATGATCATTCAGCAAAAGGCACTTTTGGAGTGTGAAGACAAAGTTTAAACGGGATAGTTCACCCAAAAACTGAAAATTCTGTCATCATATACTCACCCTTGACTAGTTCCAAACCTAAATGATGAACATCAGTAACCATTGACTTCTATTGTACATTATTTTCTTACTATGAATGTCAATGGCTACCAGTTTCCATCATTCATCAAAGTATATTCTATTATGTTCAACAAATAAACAAAGCTCATAAACCTTGGTATATTTTTAATTTGGGTGAACTATCCCTTTAAGAAATGTGTCCCTTATTTATAGTTAAAAGTATATGATCTTAACAGAAGGAAATAAAGTGTTAAAATCTTAAAAATCAAATAAATATCAACCTCTGAACAGTGATTATTGCCAATACAAGTCCTTATTTGCTTGTTTCAATTTCCCATTGTTCAGCTAATAATGTGTGTTCCATGTTATGAGAGAAAATGCAGCCTTTGAATCAACCAAAAAGCTGAAAAGGAGCTAAATCAAGTCATCGGCACTGAAAGGAAAACAACTGAAAGGCTGTTCTTTTTTCCTCGGTGGTCTTGAAGGAGACACGATGATATCATCAGAGTCGTCTGAATCAACGCTCTTTGGGATTTCGGTGGCTGGTTCCTGTTGGTGGATCTTCACGCCTGATTCACGCCAACAAAACGAAAAACATGTTTATCATTACATTAAACAGGTGACTATACTGTATTATGGCAGATTATTCACACACATTATTGGCGTTACACCACACATTAAGATTAAAGGGACAGTTCATATAAAAAATTTAAAAAGTTCCTTACCATTTACTCACAAGATAAATGTTAGAAAACAGTAGCCATTGACATCTATAGTAAGAAATAAAATACTATGGAAGTCAATGGCTACTGCTTTTCAACGTACACTCACCGGCCACTTTATTAGGTACACCTTACTAGTACCAGGTTGTACCTCCTTTTGCTTTCAGAAATGCCTTAATGCCTAGTGGCATAGATTTAACAAGGTTCTGAAATTTTTTTTTTTTTTGAGATTTTGGTTCATATTGACATGATAGCATCACATAGTTGCAGCAGATTTGTCGGCTGAGCATCCATGATGCAAATCTCCTGTTCCACCACATCCCAAAGGTGCTCTATTGGATTGAGTTCTGGTGACTGTGGAGGCCATTTGAGTACAGGGAACTCATTGTCATGTTCGAGAAACCAGTCTGAGAGGATTTATGACATGGCATGTTATCCTGCTGGAAGTGGCCATCAGAAGATGGGTACACTGTGGTCATAAAGGGATGGACATGGTCAACAACAATACTCATGTAGGCTGTGGTGTAGACACGATGCTCAGTTGGTACTAATGGACCCAAAGTGTGCCAAGAATATATCCCCCACACTATTACACCACTACCACCACCAGCCTGAACTATTGATACAAGGCAGAATGGATCCATGCTTTCATGTTGTTGACGCCAAATTCTGACCCTGCCATCTTAATGTTGCAGCAGAAATCGAGACTCATCAGACCAGGCAACGTTTTTCCAATCTTCTATTGTCCAATTTAGGTGAGCCTGTGTGAATTGTTGCCTCAATTTCCTGTTCTAAGCTGGCAGGAGTGACACCAGGGGTGATCTTCTGCTGCTGTAGCCCATTCGCCTTAAGGTTTGACGTGTTGTGCGTTCAGAGATGCTCTTCTGCATACCTCGATAGTACCTAGTGGTTATTTGAGTTACTGCTGCCATAACATCAGCTAGAACCAGTCTGGCCATTCTCCTCTGACCTCTGGCATCAAGAAGGCATTTGCGACTACAGAACTGCCGCTCAATCGATATTTTCTCTTTTTCGGACCATTCTCTGTAAAACCTAGACATGGTTGTGCGTGAAAATCCCAGTAGATCAGCAGTTTCTGAAATACTCAGATCAGCCCAACTGGCACCAACAGCCATGCCATGTTCAAAGTCACTTAAATCACCTTGTTTCCCCGTTCTGATGTTCAGTGTGAACTGCAGCAGATCATCTTGACCATGTCAACATGCATAAATGCATTGAGTTGCTGCATAGTGATTGGCTGATTAGAAATTTTAGTTAACGAGCAGTTGGAGAGGTGTAACTAGTAAAGTGGCTGGTAAGTGTACATCAGTATATCTTCCTTTGAAAAGAAAAAACAGAGAAAACAGAGAAGAAAAAAAATAATTTATGTTTATAAAAAAGTGTCTTATGCTCACCAAATGTGCATTTATTTAATCAGAAATATTGACCTTTTTCCATCCTGAATAATTTTTGCTGTAAAAAACAGCTCGTTATGAGGAATGGTGTTCAGAACTGGTATTTTCATATTATATGATATTATTTTTATCTATAGTCATAACCACACTTGTTCCTAGAGCCATTAGTTTGACTGTTTATTTCTAGTCATTTCTACAAAGACCAATAAAGCTTATTTGCACTACGAGTTAAGAAATCTCTGGACAAAAACTCTAACATACACAGAAAGCCTCTTCATCAATTTAACAGCCCGTGTGCACATAAATTCTCACAACACATGCAAATACCGAAACATGCTGCAAATAGCACTGACCACAACGGAAATGAGTCAGAAAACCCCAAAAATTGACGAACTCGACTGCTTATGGCCTCAACGCATTTTTATCATCACATGATCTCTGATGACAAAAATGACATGAATTGTTTTTTAATACGCATAATGGAGTTTTTTCATTAAAAGTATTTTCATCGTAGTTTATGTGCATTTTTTTTACTGAATAAAAGAAAATCCCACTCAGTAATGCATATACGTTTATTTATGCTCATTTTAAAAATCTTAGCATTTTCATCAAGCATTTTTTATGCAATGATCCAAAATGTGCAAAAAAATAGCTGGAAAAAAACATGGCAAGTGTCAGATGATCCTTCATAATCCTTCTAATATGTGAATTTGTCACTGCATACACATTTCTTCCTATTATTGAGGTTGAACAGTTAATCTGACTGTGTGTGTGTGTGTGTGTGTGTGTGTGTGTGTGTGTGTGTGTGTGTGTGTGTGTGTGTGTGTGTGTGTGTGTGTGTGTGTGTGTGTGTGTGTGTGTGTTTTACAATGCTCAATGTACAGCATTTATTTGAAACAGAAACTTTTACAACATTACAAATGTCTTTAAAGTCACTTTAAATCAATTTAACGTGTCCTTGCTGAAAAAAAAATGATACTGACCTCCAACTTTTGCACGGTAACATAATAAAAATAAGTTATGGGCCTCCTGTACTCTAACCTGGTATTGATCTTTCGTCTTGTAGCTTATCACGATAAGTAGGATTTATTTCCTCTGTGGCCTCCTCGCTATTATTCAGAGTAACACCAAAAAGATTGAATGAAAAAGATCCACTTGCAAGTTTTAAAGGGAGCTTATAAGTATAAAAGATTTTAGGAATGATTTGATCTGAATCTTAATTTACAATATGCATTATTGCGTCACTGAATGTTTTTTAAACCTGTTTGTTAACCTGTTTTACAGGTTTACAGGTGTATCAATCTGACATTAACAATCAAGAATAATAACAGCATGAGATAAAATTAATCTCTGCATGCAAACAGAGCACAATATTAAAGAAGAATAATCACCTGAGCTTTGGGTTTTGCTTGTGAACACGGCCTGAGAGGATCCTGCGGGTAACACATGCTGCTTGTTCTGATGTATGGAAGATACAGACTGTGCCCTGCAGAGTCATTTCAACATATTCTTGTAAGCACAATGCATTTATATTAAAATAAATACAGACTATATTCATTTGCCAATGTGCTATAATATAATATATAAATAACAAAACATATATATATATATATATATATATATATATATATATATATATATATATATATATATATATATATATATAGAGTATATACAGTGTATGTGAAATGTGACTATGTCTACAGTATATCACCTGTCCGTGTTCATAGTGCTGCGTTTGAGATGAGCCCTAAAGACCGACTGCAGTAGAGTCACTTCTTCTTCCTGTACAGCTTGAGTGCTCTTACCTGATTGGCTCTGAAAGATTGTCAGAAAGATAATTATATTATTGTTAATTGTAATAAACGTTGCGATGGAACAAAAAAACATGACTATGCCATGAGGGGCATGCATAAAAGGTTTTTAAATAAATGTACTTCATAGATTCATAAAAGCAAAAGTTTTACTCCCAAAACATCTTCAAATAGTTTCTACATTTTACAAATTGAGTTCAAAGATTGATGATAAAAACTAAACATTAAAGATTGATTTGGCAAAAAGATATTAGTAATATCTTTGGTGGAAGATCTATAGTAAAAGATATATAAAATAAGCAAGAGGTAAATGTATACAGTGTAAAATACTTTATAGGTAATACAACACTCCAGTTTGACTTTTTAAAATGGGATGTTGTGTATTTTTGTATGGTACCAATTTCTGTTTAATATACCGAAGACACATTTCTAAACATAACAGTTTTATTAATTGCGAACTAATTTCAAATAACTGATTTATTTTATCTTTGTCAAAATAATATTTGACTAGATATTTTTCAAGACACTTCTATACAGCCTAAAGTGACATTTAAAGGCTTAACTAGGTTAATTAGGTTAACTAGGCAGGTTAGGGTAATTAGGCAAGTTATTGTATATTGATGGTTTGTTCTGTAGACTATCGAAAAAATACATACCTTAAGGGGGCTATAAATTTTGTCCTTAAAATGTTTTTTAAAAATTAAAAAATGCTTTCATTCTAGCCGAAATAAAACAAATAAGACTTTCTCAAGAAGAAAAAATATTATCAGACATACTGTGAAAATTTCAATGCTCTGTTAAACATTATTTAGGAAATATTTAAAAAAGAAAAGAAAAAAAATCAAACGAGGGCAAACAATTTAGATTTCAACTGTATATATATATATATATATATATATATATATATATATATATATATATATATATATATTTGGCTTGGGCGGTATCCAAATTTTGATACCGTCAAACTGCCTCCATATTTTACCCCGGTATCCGGTATTACCGGCGTAATAAAAAAAATTATGACGTAAGGCTCAGACAGCGTCACCAAACTGTTGGCTTGAGCCTAAACCATTCAGAAACTGAATACCTTCTATGCGACCTTAGGCTCGCGGTGTGAGAGAGAGAGAGAGAGAGAGAGAGAGAGAGAGAGAGAGAGAGCGCAAAGCGACGCACAGCACCTCTCTCTTTCTCTCTCCCTTTTACACATACCACACCGTAAGAAATCTGGCCGGCTCCCGCGGAACAGCAGCGGGAATGCAGAGCTGTAATCGGGCAATAAAAATTATACCCGATAGGTCCCGAGTCCGACAGGTACATTTTGATTGACAGCTTTATACAGCCCAAACCCGTTCACAGCCTACATTAAAATGTGCTCATGCACACAGCTCTAATGCATTATTTTCAAGAATGAGTCATTTATATGTTTTAACATCATTTATTCGTAACAAGCGTAGACTATAGGCCATTTGAAAGTTGGAACAAAGAAATAAAATAAGTCCTACAGCTGTAACATCGTAACATCTCAGCACTCTATAGGTCTAGGTAGGCTACATGCACTTAGCCTTTAAATTAGGCTACACACCAATGAAAAGTAATCTTGCTAAACAAATCAAATTAAAATAAACTCTAAATGGTGACGGGTATTTTGGCAATAACAAAATTAAGATAAAGCCTCTGTAAGATGTGTTTCTCCACTTCTCTTCACAATCTGGCATTAGGGCGGCGGTGAAGCTGAATAATAAAAGAATAATGCCACCATTAGTCTGTATACTCTGTCTACATTATGATTATATGGTTTAATTAATATTTATTTATAATTTAAAAACCCTTTACGTACTAAGATTAGGTTACATGTGTTTGTGGAGGAACATTATTAAATCCACTGCCTTTAGCGCAGTCTCTCACTCATGGTGCGTCCAGCAGCTGAACACCATTTCCTGCGGCTACAGGTCGAGATGCAGAGTTCTGATCCGGCTGATTTTTTGTTCATCTTCTACCAGTCAGGAACATGCATTTAATTTTCCATGACAGCAGTTTTACTTTAGCGAATGGCCTCTTATTTTACCTGTCATCTTGCGGTTTAATGCTCTACCGTAATATGCAGTGTATGAGCGACCGCGGCTGGAATAACCGCTCCTTATGAGCTAGTGACTGACTTGACCGCCGTCAAAATTCGCTTTTTTTACTACTTCGTCATCATTTGTTTCACCTTTGCAGGGATGGATTTTAATGCAGGGATTTGGATTTTTTCGTGTCTCGCCGGGTTCGGGCAAAGATCTTTAGCTCTAATGCAGACCTCTCGTTCATATTAACCACATCTCACTTCTGTTCAGTCGAAACTGCAGGACACTTTGAAGCGCGACTCGTCACGTCACCTCTCCCCCTTCTCTCCCTCCCTCTCCCCCTTCCTCTCCCTCTCTCCTCCACACTGTCCCGTGATGCCAACCACACATACGTTTTTGTAGGCATTAAATAAAGGATATTTAATATTTTATGACGGTATAACGGTATTGAAACAGACACCGTTGCTATTTTTAGATCCCGCGGTATACCATAATACCGTAATACCGCCCAAGCCTAATATATATATATATATATATATATATATATATATATATATATATATATATATATATATATATATATATATATAAGCCTTTGTCATCATGGCAAAGATAATGAATCAGTAATTAAAAATAAGTTATTAAAACTATTATGTTTAGAAATGTGTTAAAAAAAATCTTCTCACGTTAAACAGAAATTGGAAAAAAATAAACAAAAGGTCTAATAATTCAGTGAGGCTAATAATACTGACTTCAACTGCATGTTGACCTATTGTAAAATTTCATACAAATTACATTTTTAATTTGAATGAAACACCAACAGTCGACTCCATAATAAAATAAACAATAACCATAAATCATAAATCCAGAAAAACTGAGAATTTTCAAGTTGCCTCTAAATCCTTTTCACGGCTTTATATTAGCTTCATATACTACTATACAGTCGTTAGAGATTGGTAATAATATAAAGCAGCCAATCAGCACAATAACAACATATACTGCAAAAATCAATAGGGGCAAAGCTGTGTATAATACAGCGTCCCATTAAAATGCCAAAAGCAGTTACCATGGAAGCAGGGACAGTTCCCAGGTCAGCTTGCTTCTGTCCCTCCAGATGCCTCTGTCTGATCAGATGTCCTCTGAGACAGGACTGCAAGAGAACTAGATCCTGTGCAGATGTGCAAAAGAACAAAGCAGGTCATTTAATAAGCTACATTTATTGCAAATGTACAGTATGTGTTGATGGGGTTGCACCGACCCGTTTACGGTGTGAGCGCCAGTGTTTCTGGATTATCTCAGCTGCCTTGTTTTTCTTTTTTGTCCCAAAATCTGATGGCGATGATGGTTCTGTTGACAAAGAAGAACTGTCTCGAACCTGTGAGATGGATTGTGACAATATCATATTAATGAGTTCAGTGATTTCTGTGTGTGTGTGTGTGTGTGTGTGTATATACGTGTTTTTGTGACATATCGGGACATAAATATGTATAATGACATGGGTATGACAGAGGTATTACAAAAAGGAGGTGATATATGAGGACATTGGTGACGTCCTCATTTCTTAAAATGCTTATAAATCACACAGGATGAGTTTAATCGGAAAGTAAAGCTGCACAGTCTCCTGTGATGGTTGGGCTTGGGGTGGGGGCAATACAATATACGGTTTGGACAGTATAAAATGAATGGAAACCTATGTAATGTACCCACTTTTCACAAAAACAAACATACATGTGTGTGTGTGTGTATGTGTGTGTGTGTGTACACTTCTAAAAAAGTATCTTGAAAGCATTACCTGAATTGGATCTTGCACTACTTTGAGGTTTCTCTCCTCCTCTAGTTTCTCTTTTAAACAAGTGATTTCTACAATCAGTGCACTCATCTCCTGTCTGTGAATAAAAAATGTGAATATGAATTCAGACGTGTCCTCACATGTTTGATGGTATGTATTTTATTTTAAAACAAAGCATGTTGTTTACATTTTCAGACTTTTAAATTGAAGCTCTTTTTATATCGAACACGTTTGTCCTCCGTTAAAGATGTTCAGAGCAACTATTTAATAGTGATTATCGTAGGAAGAGTTCTATATTCTATATTTGAAACACATACATAAATAATACATCAAAATGTCAATGCTTTTAGACCCAATAATCATTCACCACTCATATTTACTTATATTGTAGTTGTTTTTTTCACTTATATTTTTACATTTTACATTTAAGATTAGGCATGCCTATTAGTAAAATAAAATTAGTTTTGTTCTGTGTGTCTCGTCTATCAAATCTTTATTTTCTATTTTCTATTGGATTCAAGGCAGGTGATGGGCTGGGCCATTCTACAGCTTGATTGCCTTTCTCTGAAAGCATTTGAGAGTTTCCTTGGCTGTGTTTTGGGTCTTTGTCTTGCTAAAACATCCACCCTGGTTTCATCTTCATCCACCTGGTAATGTAGATGTTGGACTGAAGCAGCTGATATCAATTTACAATAACAAAGGGCAGAGGGTTGCTGAAGAACTTCTGAGAGATTTCAGCTGCTGTCTAGGCTTTCACTGCCTTTCTACAGCTTCCTTTCTTTATGTGTTCTACATTTTTTTCTCAGTCATTTGATTTTATTTCACATAACTTAACTTGTAAACTAACTGTAAACTGTTTTCTGTAAAGTGTTTTATTTATATTTATGGATTTCTTTGGTTGTTACCAACACCTGGTGAAAACATGTTTTCTGAAAAAAATGGTGACGTGTTGAATACTTATTTCCCCCACTGTTTAAAAAGAGCATTCAAGGTAACTGTTTTGATTAAGTTAGAAATAAATATGTAGGTTTAGGATGTATGTTTTTTAGCATTCATGAGTTAAATGTGTTAAATTGAATTTATGTAAATTCAATTAATTTCTAAGAGGTTAATAATGCTAATTTTCAGATGATGTATTTTTAAACATTTTCTTAATACTGAAACGATAAACAAAGAAAAAAAAACTCACCAATAATTTTTCACAATGTTTTAATTAATAAAAAGGGTAAAAAATACAGTGATATAATTTTATTTGAATGATTTGCAATTGTTTTGCTAGTAAAGTTTGCAATGAGATAAAATGTTGTTTTAGATTGAAAATATTAAAGTGTTATTTTATAAAATAATGATAAACCTTTAAAGTCTTCAAAATTGACCTTGCACATACAGTACAGTATTTTGGCACATTTTTCCACAAATATTACGATTTTAAAGATAATTTGTCACAGAAATATAAAAATGTAATTATTGTTTAATAATAAAATGAATAAATTGAACTCTTTATACAATGATCACTCGAAATAATTGCTCTAAACATCCCTAAAGGAGGACAAACATGTTCAATATATAACATACAACATAGTTTATAATGAATGATTCCTTCATTATTTTAATATTACACACCTGTGTGTTTGAATCAGGCTCTCGTGATTTCGGATTTGCTCCTTCAGCACATTTTCTACCTCTTTCAGACGTTCATCCTTTTCAGCAGATAAACGTCTTATCTCCTCACTTATAAGACAAAATCAGAATTTCAATCAGAATAAATCTCATATCATTTCAAAAGGCTTCAAAAAAGTTTCTAAAGATATGATAAATGAGACATGAATGCAGTTATCATTATATTATCCGTTATTTAATCTGATATTTTCTGTAGTTATAAAAAATGCTCTTCATAAAGTATTTGCTTCTATTCAAATTCATATAGAATTTTTATATAAAAACCAGACCATTTATTTTTAAAGCATTCTTTTAATTGCCACTCTAAAGACTTGAGTAATGCCTTTTTATGGCTTTTTAAATGTATAATAAAATAGAGGAGCATCATAAAAAAAGCATTTAAAATCTTACTGAATCCAAACGTTTTGAACTGTAGTGTATTTTCTAGAAGTGCACTTACTCTCTCTGGGTCAGTTTTAGCTTTAGCTCTGATTTCTGTTCTCCAAGTTTCGTAACCACTCCATTCAAAAGCACATCATTCTCTGTAATCATAGATGGCTCGGTCTCTGCATTCTGATTCGTTGATTCTGTATCGTCTAGGCTCTTTTGTGACGCTTTGGTGATCTGAAGATTTTTCATCCTTTCCAATCTCTGAAAAAAAATGAGATAAATGAATGACTTTTTATGATACATTTGATCTTCAGTTTTGCGAATAAAGTTTGAAGTAACATAAAAACCTTTTCAAGCTCCAGGATTCGTCGCACAAGTCTCTGTTTACTCCAATCCATATAACCTGAAAGCAAAAAAATATGGTTAGTCATGTGACTAAATTCGGCAGTCTTGCAGGTGCAGCAACATTTAATCAATGTTTTCAGACTTAATTTTTTCCAGTACATTTAACCAGCCAAGACAAAATATTAACCACTAACCAGAAGTAGTTGTTGATTCAAATTTTTTCATCAGTAATTCAGTTCTTATTGCAGAAACGACTGAACAGCGCTAACAAAAACGGATACCTCAATATAGTTGTTTTAGTGGCGATCATAACTATATTTTGCATAGTGTGTTTTTTATGCTGATATTTGACAGGTTTAGGCCAGTCAGGGGTAGATAGAATGGGGGAAATAAGTATTGAACATGTCATGTTTTTACTGGGAATAATATTTCTAAAGGAGCTGTTTACATGAAATTGAACCAGATTTTGATAAAAAGCCAAACAATACAGACATAAAAATAAAACAAAACCAAAAAATCTGAAAGATTAGTTCTGTGTAAGAACAATGGATTGACACAAGGAGAAAGCCCTGAACTACTGAAACATTTAATACTTTATATAAAAGACTTTTTGTTGATGACAGTGTAAAGACGCCTCTCATGGAGAATGAAGTCACATGCATTGCTCAGGTGTGAGTTTTTCAGACTTCATCAGAGTGTAAAAATCTTGAAGTTTCGTTTATGTCCCGTCTATCAAATCTGATCTTTATTTTATATTTTCTATTGGATTCAGGTCAGGTAATTGGCTGGGCTATTCTACAGCTTGATTTTCTTTCTCCGGAAGCATTTGAGAGTTTCCATGGCTGTGTTTTGGAACATTGTCTTGCTGAAATGTCCACCCTGGTTTCATCTTCTGGAAATGTACTGTTGATGTTGGACTGAAGCAGCTAATATTCATTTACCCTGACGAAGGGCAGAGGGTTGCTGAATAACTATTGTGAGATTTCAGCTGCTGTCAGGGCTTTCACTGCCTTTTTACACCTTCCTTTCTTCATGTATTTAATAATTTTTCGTTGCATCATTTCATTTTTGGCGTATTTACACTGCACTGTTCAAGTGACTCAATTCCGATTTTTTTTTTCTCCCGTGTGGCACAGATCTTATATGGCCCATGTACATGTAAGCAGAAAAAAATCACATGGATTCCGATTTACTTAAATCGGATTCAGGCCTTGTTCATTTGTGGAAATTTATCTGATATGAATTGGATCTGTGCCATCGTGTCTGCAGTGTAAGTAGGTAGATCGGATTTTCACCTGTCAATGCGAGTCTCACGTCATTAAAAACTATAGCGAATGATGTCAAGTCTGATACTTTCATTTCAGAACAGACAGCAGCAGAGTCCCAAACCTTAAATCTCATACACAAGGACTTAAACAGCTTTTATATTGTCATATAGCACAGGTATTTGAGCATGTTAACGAGAGCGAGAGAGCGCAATGTCTGCCACGTAACCAATATAAACTAATACAAAACTAGAGCATTTCAACATCACGTGCATAAATCACGCCATGGACATTACATTAAAATGCCTAAAGTTTAAAAAAAGCAAATATATCAAAAGAAGATGGACAAATGAGAACCTTTCAGTAATAAGCTATAGTAAAACAGCTTGTCAAAAGCTGCAAACAGATTACATACAGGAATAGAGAAAAGATCAGCTGTTAGTCAGCGCCTGCTCTTTTTTTTTGGTCATTGCGCCTTTGCCATGTGCTGTGTAAATGCAGACGATTTATGAGTCCCTTTCAAAAGATGATGAAAGCAGGTCATCAAAAAAAATCAGATACAGTCACAAAATTGGAATCGACCATCAGGATCTGCAGTGTAAATGCAGGCTTTATTATGCATAACTTCATTTGTAAACAAATTAGATTTGCTTTTTTTGCATATATATGGATTTCTGGATTGTTACCAACATCCGGGGAAAAACCTCAACAGCACCTTTAGAAGTATATTTTCGGAGAAAAATGATGTCTTCAATACTTATTTATTTACCCCTCTATATACATAAATACGGCACTAAAAATCACAGTAGGTACTCAAATGATTTGTTTAAATGGTTGATTCATTTTAAAATGATTCTCATGATTCTGTTTATTGAAATGTTTACTCAAGCAATTTGTTTAAAAAATGATTAATTAATAGCTGATACGCTGAAAAAGCACATATATTCTGTTCTGGGTTTTTTGGTTTTTATTTGAACAAGATGTCATTTTATGCAAACGTTTTTCGGAATTGCATTTGTAGTGTAAATTTGGAAAAAATGTAATCAGTATTGTACATAAAAACAAGCATTTAACAAAACCTCAAAACTTAAAGTCAGTGTGAAACCAAAATTTACAGTGTTTACTTTGCTACCAAAATTTTTTTTTGCTAATCTTTAATCAAAGTCTGACCATTTGGAGCGGTGTTTTATCTCTGTTGATGAACAATTTCAGTCATAATATTCTTAACCATGCCCCTCCTATGTTAGTTTGCTAAGATGAAGTGATGCGCATAAAAAAAGCTCTGCACCCTAATCAATATTCAGTTTCAGTTGGAAGTATGTCAACATACTGAAACTCTGGTTAATCAATTAACATATCATGGCATATGATAAATATTTCCAGTTCTGTTGTGAATGTAAGTACCCTTGGCTCTGCATGCAGGGCTGTCCGTCATGCTCATCTCTTCCTGGGTCAATTCTTTTTTGAGTTCCTGGTTCTCTTCCTCCAGTTGTTGAACAGTCTTTGTGAGTCTCAGAACTGTGGTACTAAGAGTCTTGTTCTGCCTTCTGCTCTCTTTGCTCTCAGCCTTATTACTGAGAAGAAAAAGAAAACACGGATAATTAAATAAATTCTTTATATCAGATTAAGAGAGACCATTGAACTGAATAAAAGCAGTGATGTATTTACCTTCTCTCAGCTGAATCTAACAGTGTGCGCAATCTTTGAACCTAAGCATGAAAAAATAAAGAGTGTATCACATAATATTCACAAAAAAAGAAGTATGTAGAGAGGTCTATATGATAGAATTTGTTTGTACAATTTGCTTGTAAAAAACTTCAAAACAAGACCTTCTCCAGCCTCCTATGTTATCTATGAAAGCCTGCAAACATTTTTTATGTGAAGAACTGACAAAAGTTTGTGTGCCCCATGTATTGTCAGTCTAAAATATAATTTATAATCACTGTAAATTCAATGACCTCATCAGTCATCATCACCATAATCAAATGTTTTCAGTCTGCTATAATTTATGTTGAAGGAAGAATAAATACATATTCATCTGAATATCGCTCTCAGTGGTGTGAACTGCATCTGATGTTGTTATAAGTATTATGTTTTAAAGGTATTTCCACTGTACCTTCTTTTCATTAAAGAAAATGAATCTCGCTGTTAGTATGCAGGGGCATTGAATCACATTCAGTCTCTTGTAAATGTGCACAAATGGAAGCCCAATTTGCTGGCTGCAGTTCACTAAATGGCCAATGGTGTCACTAATAACAAGGGTTTCTAAATTCTACACAATAGAAACTACAAACTATATAAACTCATATGCCGCCAGGTGGTAAACGCATGTCTTATAAAGTGGATCACTGTGTTTTTGTAACCTCAGACGTAAGATAAATTTGTAGCAGAAGCTCTGGTTAGAGTAGGCGAACGAGAATAGCATTATACAGTAACGCTAAGCCTACAAATTTTCTTGTTCATCATTGTCTTCTGTGGTAAACTGTGTGGTAAGTGGTTCCTGCAAGACATGTATGTTCCTGGAGCCTCTGCTATGAATGCATCTTAAGTCAGAGATTCAGCATTCGACAGCCACTGGAAGTCAGTGATTTGAGTTTATAATATTAAAATTATACATATATTTGTTACAAAAACACATGGATCCACTTAAAAAAAAATATATGTGTTAACCCCCTGACAGAATATGGGTTAGTTAATGCTGGATTAAATTGCTTTTGGAATTTAAAAAAGGACCAATACTCTAATACGGAAGTTGCTGAAACTTTTAAATCAGGATGTTGATGTACTTTCAACTGATACGGAATATTGAGTAGGAGCCGGGCTTTTTTTTTGAACATCATTCCAAAGTAGCAATCTAACGGTGTGGTTAAAAATATTGTGGCAGAAGTCATTAAACTGACGTCAACAAAGTAGAGGCGCCACTCCAAATGTGGAAGCAAATGGTCAGCAAACATTGTACATTTAACTTTCACTTTAAAACTCAGCCTGTGTTCATCTGACAGTACAAACTCATATACACCAAGTATGACTTGGAAGTGAGTAAACTACGGTGTAAATTTCATTTCTGGGTGAACTATTCCTTTAAGTATATTTTACATAACAAAAACAATGCAACTTACCTCTTCAAAATAGGTTTCAACAGTGATCTTCATTTCCTGCATGTTAGTAGTTTTGTGGTCACTCTGAAGCTGACTGCAAAGGAAAATACACAACTCCTCAATTTAAGTACAACTAACACAAGCATTTAAAAGTATCTAGTTTGTATCAACATAAAATAATTTAGTGGTAATTTAAACAGAAAACGAGATTTTGAAAAAAGGCAAAATCTGCTCATTCCAATAGGAATCTGTAATATCTGGGGGTTTCATAAGTGGGCATGAACAGTGCTTTATATTTCACAAAATTATTATGGCCAATTGATGTTTTGTGTTCACAAAATTTTGCTAATGCTAGTCATATTCAGCGTTTATATGGTCCCCTTTTGCTTTATAGACAACAGCAATCAAACTGAATGGACTTCACAGGTTTTTGTAAGATCTGAGAATTATCTGGTCATTAATACAAGCAAGAAAAGTCGTTACTGATTTGTTCACTATTTCTCAGAATCATTAGTGACCCTAAAACTTTATTTTGAGGTGACATTTAATTTATTTCAGTCTATTTCTTCGTCTTAATAATTGTATTTCTCAATTCTATTCGCCATTTACTCAACCTCAAGTGGTTTTAAACCAACCTTACGTTCTTCGGTTATATACAAACACAACTGACATCCATTGTAAAAACAATTATATAAATTATGGAAGTCAATAAATCCAGGTGTTACATTCGTTAAAATTCGTCTTCTTTAGTGGAGTATGAGTTAATAATGAGAGAACATTTATTTTTGGGTTAGTTCTATGAAATGTGTTGTATTGAATCACTATAACCTGTTTTGTACAATATAAATAAGTTCCTTAAGTTTGTATAATAAGTTTGTAGAAAAAAATAGCATCAAACCTCAAGGCATTCTCTTTCTCTTTGCACTGCTGCTCCAGTCGCAGAATCCTCTGTTTCAGTCCATTAATAATCTAAAAAGATCATAAATACAGTTTTGCATATTATTAATAACAGATTTGCTGTTTACTTTAAATCATTGATCTGAACAAATATGACTGTAAGAATATGTGCAGTTGTTATAAGGGCATACTCACTGATCTAGGATCGGTCTTTCTGTCCACTAAACTCCGAGCATACTCTGGGTCCTATGCAATTAAATGCAAAAATAAATATTTCAAAATAATTATAAACGAGCAAACTCTCAGAGAAAAGGATTTTATTTGCAGTACTGTTCAAAGGTTTAAGGTCTAAAAGATGTTTCCTGTGATGCAACACTGAATGTTCAGATCATTACTTCAATATTTAGTGTCACATGATCATTTAGAAATAATTCTAATATGGTTATTTGGTGCTCAAGTAACAACTCTTACTATTAATGTGGCTGATAACAGCTGTTCTGCATGCTTTTGTTCAGGACTGTTTTATAAATCTTAAATGGATAGTTCACCCAAAAATAAAATTCTGTCATCACCTTACTTTTATCAAAACTATCAGTTTCTTTTGTGTTTTAAACACAAAAAAAAAGATACTCTGAAGAAAGCTGGAAACCAGGAGCCATTGACTTCCATAGTATTTGTTTTTCCTACTGTGGAAGTCAACGGTTACAGGTTTTCAGCTTTCTTCTGAGTATCTTTGTTTGTGTTAAACAGAAAAAAAAACTCATAAAGGTTTGGATTCACTTGAGGGTGAGTAAACAGTAATTACATTTTCATTTTAGATTGAACTATCCCTTTAACCTCAAAAGATCAACATTTATTGAAAATATCTTTATTGTAACAAATAAAAGTAAAATCTTTACTGTCAAATTTGATCAGTTAAAAGTGTGGAGGAAGTGTGGGGGAAAAAATGACTATTAGGATTTCTACATTTCTAATTTCCCTTACAAATACAATTTTATTGCTGTTTAGAAAAGGGCTCGATACATTTCAATGATGGAGTACACACAGTGGCGTAGCGCAAAATGCGGAGGCCCCCCTGCAGGGATCACAGATGGGGCCCCCAGTTTTCAAGGGGGTCGGGGGGGTTTGGGGGCGGCAGACCCAGAGATATACACATATATCTATGATCGGGAGTTTTCCTGGATGTTAGTATTTTTATTTTTATTTCAATTATGAAAATTATAATTTTACATCACTTTTCTACATTGATGGATCAGTGATCGCATGGGCATTCCTGACAAAAAGCTTGTGTTTGTGTGTACAGAAATGTACTATTCACCCTCCCTGTTAAATTTGATCTAAACATGTCCTGAAACACACCTCCTCTCCTGCTTTCACTTCTCATACTGATGGAGGGAGCGATTTGTTTGTGAATGAATCTCCATTATGAACGACTCCTTCACTAGCCGACAATAATACTAGTTTCTGGCAGCGCATCATCTCGTTGTCATATTTCTTTTTCATTGTTTGCTGATTTTATTCAACAAGGCTAGCATAAGCCGAGTATTTAGTGCGAATTGGAGCTACTTTGACTTATAGTGAATGCAGTAAGTGGCTGTATTATTATCAATAACGCTACCTGTTTAGCACAAATTTCAGAACATACAAAAAACGTAAAAAACTTAATCCTACCTATGGAATGTTCTGCCTTTGTGCTTTGTTTTCTTTGTTTGCTCGTTACTACACTCGTAGACAGCGCTACAGTCCCGCATCTTCACGTAATAACACTTGTCTAGTGCGACTGAATGACATTTGTCCTGGGAGCACTGTACCAATGTGGCGGCGCTATTGACGCATGCTCAGGGTCCTTATACAATATCTAGTGTATATATCTATGTCACAAATTGAGGTGCGGGGAAAGGAGGCGGAGTGGAGCGACAACGCGGGGAATCCTTCACAAACTGAGGAGCGATCACAAACCGAAAGCGGCGATAGCGTCAAAGTAGCCAGAAGTCATTCATTTTTTAACGAGAACCGGCGGCGAGAAACAGCGGCGCGTCTTCATTGGCTATGACGCGGTTCGGCGGCAAGCAATCAGAATGAAGTAGTCCACCGCTTGAGAGGTGTTCAGAGAACACAGACCTGTGAACTTTGGTTCCGTCCACAGTTGTTCCCAAGAGTTTGATTATTGCGGTTCCTGGATTTTCAATTTTTGAAAATCGCGACGACATGGGGCCCCCTAATCACGCGGGGCCCCCCCGCGGTGCGTGCCCTGCGGGCCCGTCCGCTACGCCACTGAGTACACAGTAGGCATAGGACCATAACAGTTTTCAAGGTATACCGCGGTTTGGAAAAGTCAAGGTTTTAAACCCGCCAAAATTTTCGGTAATACCGTTCCTGAGCTGAGTGTAAGATTTTTTATTTACATTATTTTTTGTTTTTTAGGATAACAGTATCTTCAGCAGAGAAAATATCCAAAGATGCTGTTTTAAATGGAATATAAATCTGTGTTTTTGAAACAAATGAAGACAGCAGAGGTCAGTGATTCATTTGAATTATTTAGCCTAAAGTGTTTACTGTTCCAAAATATCATAAACCTTTCAAAAATAAGAAAATATTGTTTTCAAAGGAGAAAAAAGGTTTAGTTTTTTACCCAGACATTTAAAAAGAATATATTTTAGGGCTGTGAGCACAATACTGTGAACCGTGAAGCCGTCATATTTTTATCCAAGGTTATTCTACTGTCAGAATCTTATACCGGCCCATGCCTAATACACAGAAATCTGTCCTGTGAATAATATTTTAAAAATTGAATCAGAGTGAAAATTTTAATTATTATCAATACACTCATTTATAAACACTTCATCATTAAGAGCCACTGTAAAGCAAAACACTCAATTCTTTTCAGTCAGAAAATTGCAAGTTACTCTACAGCTCTGTGTCGTGTGTACATTATGTGTGGGGTGTGAAGCATTTATACTGTACATGCCATCAAATTCCAGATTATTTCTGTGGCTGGATTTGCAGAGGATTGCTCATTACCTTGGCTGGGTCCAGCAGCTGTTCGATTTGCCTGTCTTTCTTACAGTTTTCTTCTTCAAAACGCCGCAGCTTAGCTCTCAACTTGTCTGATTCAGCTTTTTGGGTTTGGATGGTCTGGTAAAAAAAAGAAACAAACACAGAGCAGCATCAAATTTCAATGCAAAGAAATACACTTGAACTGAAGGATATTTTCAAGACAATTGATGCTAAAGTTACAGATTAAAAATAGGAAAAAATTTGGCAATATTTATTTTTTTGCATAATTTATAGTATCTTTTTAAGTGCTAGCTCACCCAAAATTCTGCTGAACACAAAAGAAAATATTTTGAAGACTTTTGGAAATCTGTAAACATGGACATCCATAGTACTTTTTTCCTACTAAGTCAATGGTTACAGGTTTCCAACATTCTTCAAAATATCTTCCTTTTGTGTTTAACAGAGCAAAAATAAAATAAAAAATCAAGGATGAGTAAATGAAAACAGAACTTTAATTTTGGGGTGAACTATCCTCTTTAACGTCATATTTCTGATCTCAAAATAAGTATAAAAACACAAGAAAAAAGTCAATTACATTGTTATTTCTTTATTCTGGTGGAATATATACATATATAAAACAGAAACTAAATTGTCTTTGAGCCAGATATATTTTAGACATATTACGAAATACTAAAATACATTTCAATAAACCATTTCCTTCTATTGCATTGTACAAATGATGCATAATAATAGCTAAAAATAAACTTGCATGGATTAATATTTTCAAAACTGCAGCAGAGACAATACACTATCCAGGAACATTTGGCAGTCTATTTTTAACAAACTTTGATGTAAGACAAACTAATCCAAACCACTAATCCTTGTTGTACATATAGGACAGACAGTAGAATTGAGATAAAGTCCTATTCTTCGAAAACATGCAGTCGGATGTAATCAAAATTCTACAAACTCATCCTCAAAAACACTTTTAAGTCACTGAGTGGGTTCGCAAGAGAGCAGCTTTACCTTTTTTAGATCGATTATTTCATCATACATCTCCTCCTTGTCTTTGTAGTCTGGGGTCCCTGGAACGTAACCTGGTGAGGAATTGTAAAATAATAATATACAGTGACATCATCAGAATGCTTAAAAAAAATAACCGGTGCATTGATTATTTTATCGGAACATTTTCTTTATTGTTTTTTTGAAGAGAGAAAAAACAGAAAAACACTTATATTGAAATTATATGTATAGTGCTCAGCATAATTGAGGACACCGCATTTTGAAAAAGAATATTTTTATCTATTTCTCAGTTAATATATAGAAAGTGTATTTTGGTGCATTTTAACAAAACAGATTTATTAAACAGATATATTTATTAAAATAGTCACCAAACTTATTTAGAAATTGAAATACAATTAAATTCAAACAATATCTTGCAAAAAAAAAATTACAACATACAAAATTTCAACAAATGTTTTCTTTTTCTTTTTCTTTTTTTCTCTTGATTTTTCCTCTTTTTTTAAATTTGTATTTAATATTTTTCTATAACATAAATTTGGGTGTACTAGTTTTTGGACCGTTATTCAAAGTTATTTTGGGCTTTAGTACTGACTATTCTAATGTATATGCACAAATATAATATTGTATAGTTTCCTATTAAAAATATAAATTTAAAAGACAGATATGTGAGGGGTGTACTTATATATGCTGAGTATAAAATTACTTTTCCATTTGCAAGAAAAAAACTCAGATGATAAAATAATATGAATAAAAAAACCAAAGAGATGTAAAACCAAATCAGTTAATAAGTACTCAAAAAATAAAGTAAAAATATGGTTATACACAAAAAAATTCTGTAAAACAAATTATAAAAAAAAGAGGGTGGGGGGGTGGAGGATGTCAAGTTATTTCAGAACACTCTTGTTCCTGATTTATTGCTTTTATCTTACCGTTAGATGCGGAGCGGGAATATTTGGGCTTTTTCATTCCTAAGGCCTCCTTCAAGTATTCCGGTGTTCTGGCACTGCTAATGCTGCTCTGTGTGACACTGCAATCCATGACTTTTGGAGATTTTGACAATGACCCTAAAGAGAATGAATTCGAAATTACCACTGCACGTCTTTTAGAAATACATTCATACATTTTCAGCTAAATGTTTTCATTAGATCAGATATGCTTCATATATAATGATTTATGCAATCAAGTCATTTTATTTTCAGCTATTTTGTATGCTCTGCCAGTAAATAATATTTAAATATCTTTAAAACGAAAAACATTTACCAAAGTACAATTTATTCAACAATTTTAGATAATATTTTTAAAAAGAAATTAATATGTTTTATTCTGCACAGATTCTTTACATTGATCAAAATTCAATGTACATAAAAAATCAATGTCTGTTAAACTTTTCACCCAAAAAAACGAAAAACTAAATTCTAAACTAAATTAATGTTGACTTCTGCAGCAAATCAGGAAAATACAATTATTTCTGAAGAATTATGTGACACTAAAAACTGGAGTGATAATGCTGAAAAATCTGCTTTGCCATTAATTAATAAATCCCATCTTAAAATAACAAAAAAAATGTATTTACTTCACTAATTACTTAAAAATATATATTAAAAAGTTATTAAAAATATTTTATTATATTTGCAATAATATTTAATTGTATCAATGCTTCAAAATATTATAGTTTTACCATATTTTTGATGAAATAAAAGCACATTTATAAACAGAAGTGCATATAAGTGTAGCATAACTTTCAAAACTGAATAATGCAGAATACAATGTAAAATTATAGCCACATAATAAAAAAAAAAGGGTCCGACCATGTCCATCATCCTGTAAGTGCAGCCAGACGTCTCTGTGTGGAGCAGCTGGAGGGGTTTTACAGTTTTGGAGCTGCAACCCCTTCATCGTCCTACATGATGCAGCTGGAGCTCTCTTCATATGCAAGTTTGCACTGTTCAGATATGGCGACTCTGAAAATTTTTAAAATTACCAAACGTGTTTCAAAATAATTTTAATTCAAATAAATGCTGTTCTTTTGAACCTTCTAATCAGCAAAGAAATCAGAACAGTCCACATCCACAAAATCATTAAGCAACAAAGCCGATTTCAATAATGATAAAACAGTAATTCAGACACTTGAAATTGTAATATTATTTCACAGAATTACTGTTTTTTTACTTTTTACTTCAGAAACCCCTTTCTGACTCTTTAGAATTGCAGTGATTGTATATATTATAACAATTTTTATTTTTTGATAATACTATGTTGATATAAATAAAACATGTGATGGCATGTTGTAAAAGACAACTTACTAGGAGAAGGAGGTGGTCTGCCAGAAACTTTCTTTTTTCTTGGCTGCTGAAATCAAATCGAACACTTAGATATTCAGTTTATTATAAGTGCATACACATTATTTCTTGCTTCAGTCAATAATTTTTATACAAAAGTCCAAGAATCAAAGAACTACAGCATAACCAATTAATCTGATTGACCCAAAGCTAAAGATCTCACCTTTTCAGTGTCGGACACATAGCTGCTACATAGACTGTCCTCTGCCTGTAAAACACACAAGACGAAAAATTAATTTTTGTGTCCAATTAATTTACAAAACTTATTTTATACACTAAAAAAATGGTTTGTCTCAATTTATATAAATCTATATATATATATATATATATATATATATATATATATATATATATATATATATATATATATATATATATATATATATATATATATATATATAATTTTTTTTTTTTTTTTTTTCCAGAGAAAGGAATTTTTCACAGTATTTCTCATAAGATTTTTTCTTCTGGAGAAAGTCTTATTAGGTTTATTTTGGCTAGAATAAAAGCAGTTTTAAGAACCATTTTAAGACCAAAATTATTAGCCCCTTTAAGCTACATTTTTTTCGACTGTCTACAGAACAAACCATCGTTATACCTAACCTACATAACCATACCTATATAACTTGCCCAATTACCCTAACCTGCCTAGTTAACTTAATTAACCTAGTGAAGCCTTTAAATGTCACTTTAAGCTGTGTAGAAGTGTCTTGATAAATATCTAGTCAAATATTATTTACTGCCATCATAGCAAAGATAAAATAAATTAGTTATTAGAAATGAGTTATTAAAACTGTTATGTTTAGAAATGTGGGGGAAAAATCTTTTCTCTGTTTAACAGAAATTGGGGGAAAAATAAACGGGGCTAATAATTCAGGGGGGTTAATAACTCTGACTTCAACTGTATAGGCTAAGAGATTATTTGCTTGAATTCAAATATAAACCATGGCACTAAATAGGTTTAATATTTATTTACCATGTAATCTACACAGCTAACTATAACTGTATGGAAACAAAGTTGTTTGATTTTTGTTGACATGTTTACACGCCATGGAAATGAGGCTGAAATACAGCAGATATCCAGGTGATTGCTTCACGTGTATCTGTAAGAGGTGGTAACGTTACTGTACTTCAGGGTATTAACTGTTAGCATAGTAAATACAGAAGTACTTTGTGAGTGCTGTTGCGGTTTAAAACTGTTAATGTACTTACCAGATCCTCTACCTCCTCTTCAGTGCCAAGTTCTCCAGCTACCACAGACATTATAGCCTATCTGATAGCTGCTTTTATTTTATCATCACCTTTTACAAACAAAGGAACCATAATACTCTCTCATCGCGTGTGATTTATAGAGTTACGACCTGCAATGTCCGCGTATTATGATGTCGCCTTATTTCAAAGATGTGCATAAATCCTGATATCAAACAGCCTAAACGAGCTGTGAAATGGGTCTGTTTTGTTAAGAAGTTCCCAAGATGCAGCGGTTTGCTGATGTCGCCGTTTAGAAAAGCAGCGGGTCCTGCGCCGATTTTATGTTTGAAAGCTATACAGGTAACAGAGTAATGTTGCTCAGCCTCTTTTCGCGTCTGTCGTCGCTGTACGGATGTATTGTGCATTATTGTCGTCAAGCAACCGAAAATGTTTAACATGACAATAAACAGAAAATCAAACGTGTTTAAGCGCGTCAGCACTGCGCACCACTTGTGCACACCGTGAATGAGCGGCGGTCTGGGCGAAATGCAGCTCTACTAACGTTACATCATAAAAATTATTTGGTGACACAGATTGGGAACATTTTTTGGCTTATTCGGAAAAAAATATTTTTATCTAATAAAGCTGTCAAAGTCTCAATAAAAATCATTCATAATTGCTACCCCAAAACTAGCTAAATTTAATAACAATATTTGCCCTAAATGCTCATTTTGTTCTCGATATGAAGCACTAAATCATTTATTTTGAAGAAAAAAATTAAAATGTCATATTTTTTTTACCTCTTTCTTGCACGCACACATAATAGTAGAATCTTTAAAATATCTAGGCTATATAAACATATCTACAATAACAATAAAAAATCTGGTTTATAACATCAGATGTGTCAACTGCTATCTCTATTATGTTGGTGTTTTTAGATTATATTGTACACATACATTTTTTTATTAAAATCTACTTAAATATGTCTATTTTTGTGCTTCTTTCATGAGATTGATGAGTTGTATAAGTTTTGTATTGTTTTTAGGATGACAATTTTAACATCTGTTCAGGGACAACGAACAAAAAATATCCTTCTGGCTAATTCTAGAGCATTTGCAGAAATGCTATTTAATGGTCCTGCCCAATAAAAAAGGTAATAAATTATTATTTATTTTATTATTATTTTAATACCTTTTTTATATATTACTTCATAAATTCTGAAAAAAATTATCAGACCTAGAATTAAAAAAAAACATACAGTAGAAACCAGAAGTACATACATAACCATTTAAAAAAAAAAAAAAAAAAGTCTGATGGTAAATCATACTAAACATTTACTATTTTAGGTCCGTTATGATTACCTAAATGATTTACGAACGTTTTTGTCAATCGTTTACATCCATTTCCTTAGTATTTTTTTAGTTTTGCTTTTAAACTATATAACTTTGGTCAAAAGTTTTGGGTATCCTTCCACAAGCTCCTCGCAATAGTTTGAAGGAATTTTGGCCCATTACTCCTGACAGAGTTGGTGCAAGTGAGTCAGATTTGCTGGCTGTCTTGCTCGCACAAGCTTTTTCAACACTGCCCACAAATTTTCTATCGGATTGAGTTCAGGGCTTTGTGATGGCCACTCCAAAACATTCAGTCTGTTGTCCTCAAAGCACATTTTAACTAATTTGGCTGTATGATTAAGGTCATGCTCTGTTTGGAAGACCCATTTGTGGCCAAGTTTTAATTTCCTGGCTGATATCTTGAGATGTTGCTTCAGTATTTTTACATAATGTTTTTTCTTCATGATGCCATCTATGCTATGAAGTGGACCAGTCCCTCCTTCAGCAAAACAGCCCCACAACATGATGCTACCACCCAATACTTCACAGTTGGGATGGTGTTCCTAGGCTTGTAAGCTTTCCCTGTTGTCCTCCAAATGTAGCACTGGTCATTATGGCCAAACAGTTTAATAGTTCCATCAGACCACAGGACATGTCCCAAAAAAATATTATTTTTCCCAGAGTAATTTAGCACATTGTAATGTGACTTTTTTGTTGATTCTGGCTTGTTGATTTTTCCATGTTGTCACACAAGGAAGCAGTGTGTTTGAGGTTTTCCTTAAATACTATTCTACAGTTGTGCCTCCAATTAACTCAAATGTTGTCAATTAGCCAATCAGAAACCTCCAAAACCTTGACACCATCAACTGATCTTTTTCAGAGGCATAATAATCTTATTGTATGTAAACTTGACATTCAAGAAAAGTTATACAAATTTCTCAACACATATCTCTCTCTTTATTCTGCTATTAAGCATAACAGAAACAAATTTGATAATCCATACTTACCTAAAAGAGGAAAAATTTAGTCACATTAACATCTGCCCTTTTTTAAAAATTGTTATGTGCCTTTTTATACAGTGTATGTAAACTTCTGGTTTCAGCTGTATATGCATATAATGTTTCATACATTTCATAAATACATTTCCCCAATATATCAAAGTAGCTATGTGACATACTAATTTATCAAATTGTGATGATTTGATAGTCATTAAAATAATGTTATACAGAAACCGGAAGCGGTGAACAGCTGCAGCACTACAGGGGACATAATCCTCCACTGCTGCTATAATTTAATATTTAATGGTAACTGTGCAGGGAAAAAGCAGTGCTTATGACCTTGCGTTGGTCATTTAGCACAATCACATTACCCACACGTGATGATGGACATCTCATACTGTAGATGGATTTGCTTTAGGGATTACAAGAGTGTATTAAAAGCCACCTGTTAATATTGCTTTAATAATTTCCTTAAAACAATGTTCAGCTATGCTCTTCTTTTCCATCAATGAAACTGTAATGAACGTGTAAGTGTCCTGAATCACCCTCTCTTGCTTGTTTCTAGTCATCAAGCAGCTCTGTTGCAAAGCTTTTAAAGTCTGTACAAATACCCTAAATCTTGTGCAGAGCCATTCTCATTATTATAACACAGTTACATAAGCTTTAATTCCAGCTTGCCTTCCAAGGCTGTGATGTTTTTTTTTTAAAGAGGTCCTATCCTCTTAAGGTGATTAATGGTAATATGTGTTGAGGGATGCGAAGAGGGAGGGAAAGAGCAGTGATGGAGAGAGAGAGAGAGAGAGAGAGAGAGACTGTTATCTGATCTGTTAGTCTTTACAGCCGCAGTCAGATGTTGAGCGTGAAGAGATCAGATCGGGTCTAAACAAAGGTCCCTTGGGAATCACTGAGTGAAACGAACACTGAACACATTGGCAATCTGGTAAGCAGCGAAGAAACTTTACAATCTCAAGTCAGCTTGTGTGTTTGACGAATAGAGGAATTGTTTTATTTGTGCATTGTGTCTACATTAATCTAAAATATTACATTTATTTTTCCTTTTTTAGACATGTTTGTGACATGCTTGTTTTAATAGAGACACATTTTTAATCAAAAGTAGAAAATAAATGTACATGTATGTTTATATTTAAATTTATATATTTTAATGATGTTCAAAACAAATGATAAAACCTTTTTGGTGTATATATGTGTGTGTATACATATATATATATATATATATATATATATATATATATATATATATATATATATATATATATATATATATATATATATATATATATATATATATATATATAGGGACAAAAAAAGGCTGCATTATTAATAATGAAAATTAATTTAAAAATGTATTATATATTTGTATATATATATATATACAAAAAGACATATATAATAGACGGTTTTGTCATATAGCTAAATGTGAATTATAATATCAATTTTAAACCCTTTTTTACCCTCATCAGAGCACATCAACTTGAAGATCACCTGAGATCACCTATTGCTCCAGTGACAAGGTAACAAAACCTATTTTTACCAGCAGCTTACAACCCTACAGCATGTACTTACACACCGAGACGCGAGAGACGGACAGAACGTACTGATATTGTGTTTGCATTATATCTATATAGAATGAATGACAAATAGTACAACGTATGGTGATGAATAACAAAAGTTATTAATTAATGTGTACCTATAGGCGTATGCACATTAATATCAAATACCCCATAGATATTTACGTCAGAAATGTTCATTTTAAGCATCGCTTTTACATTTATATTTACATGTAGTCATTTAGCAGACGCTTTTATCCAAAGCGACTTTTGCTATCCGATGTGAAATAGGTCACTTTGTTCTGCTGAAGATTAAAAACGCTTCACTTAAACCATATTGGGGATGACTCTAAATCCATCACAATATTCTGCTGTATGTTTTTAGTAATTTGCTTGAGTGTTATATAATACAAATGGATATTGAATTTTTTTACTTAATCAGCCACTATTATTGAGAAATTCAAATCGTTCTGGTGTGGATAAATGTGAAGCAAAAGTAGCCATTTCAGTTAATGCCAGAATGGACATAAGTCTCTTATGCTCGCCATGCATTTATTAAATTAAAAATATAGTAAAAATATGCACATTATGAATTATTATTACTATTTAAAATATATATTTGCTATTTTAATATATTTTAAAATGACGTTAATTCTTGTGATGACATTTTCAGTGTCACATGATGCTTCAGACATCATAATCATCATGCTGATTTGGGGCTCAAGAAGTTTTTATTAATCATTTATCAATCTTTTATTGCTTATTAACGTATGTTTCAGTTAATGCATGCTTTATTGATGTGCGATTAATGTAAAGTTCAAAAGAGCAGAATTAGATTAAGGTATACACTCATCGGCTATTTGTTAGCTACCGGGTTGGACCCCCTTTTGCCTTCAGAACTGCCTTAATCCTTCTTGGCATAGATTCAACAAGGTACTGGAAATATTCCTCAGGTTTTGGTTCATATTGACATGATAGCATCACGCAATTACTGCAGATTTGTCGGCTGCACATCCATAATTCGAATCTCCAGTTTCACCACACCCCAAAGTTGCTCTATTGGATTAAGTTCTGCTGACTGTGGAAGCCATTTGAGTACAGTGAACTCATTGTCATGTTCAAGAAACCAGTCTGAGATGATTCACACTTTGACATGGTGCGTTATTCTGCTGGAAGTAGCCATCAGAAGATGGGTACTGTGGTCATAAAGGAACGGATATGGTCAGCAACAATACTTGGCTGCGACGTTGTCACAATGCTCAATTGGTACTAATGGGCCCAAAGTGTGCCAAGAAAATATCCCCCACACCATTACACCACCACCACCTGCCTGAACCGTTGAAATAAGGCAGCATGGATTCATGCTTTCATGTTGTTGATGCCAAATTCTGACCCTGCCATCCGTATTTTGCAGCAGAAATCTAGACTCATCAAATCAGGCAACGTTTTTCCAATCTTCTATTGTCCAATTTTGGTGAGCCTGTGTGAATTGTAGCCTCAGTTTCCTGTCCTTAGTTGACAGGAGTGGCACCCGGTGTGGTCTTCTGCTGCTGTAGCCCATCCAACTCAAGGTTGGACGTGTTGTGTGTTCACAGATGCTCTTCTGCAGACCTCAGTTGTAACGAGTGCTTATTTGAGTTACTGTTGCCTTTCTATCAGTCTGGCCATTCTCCTCTGACCTCTGGCATAAACAGAACTGCTGCTCACTGGATATTTTCTCTTTTTGTGACCATTCTCTGTTAACTCTAGAGATGGTTGTGTGTTAAAATCCTAGTAGATCATCAGTTTCTGAAATACTCAGACCAGCCCGTCTGGCACCAACAAGCATGCCATGTTCAAAGTCACTTAAATCACCTTAATTTCTTCCCTATTCTGATGCTCATTTTGAACTGCAGCAGATCGTCTTGAGCATGTCTACATGCCTAAATGCATTGAGTTGCTGCCATGTGATTGGCTGATTAGAAATTTGCATTAACGAGCAGTTGGACAGGTGTACCTAATAAAGTGGCTTGTGAGTGTAAATATTTGGAATCAATTTCCTGTTGATTTTGTTCATTTGATCGCATCCTTAATTTAACAAAACATGTTATTGTCTAAATAAAAACATCTGAATGGGAGTCTATTAATTGTAAAATTATGTAAACCAACTGCATACGCATATACAAAAAGACACATTTCTTACTATTAAAAATGCTAGGAATTTTCATTAACTTTTGTATTGACTCTCCTGAAAGTCATTGTATAATGTGCACACTTTTGACTGGACCTTTCGTCTGTTTGCTACCAGTGTTTGCTGAAGATGCATCTGGGTCAGCAAGGCCCTCTGATGGATGGGCTCTCCTTAAAAGAGCTGGGGGACAGTGTGCTGGTGGAAATCGAGCCCCGGAGGAAAGGCCTGCCCTTTCTCAAACATGTGGAGTATCGCATTGTTAGCAAGGTACACTCAATTTCATTTCTAATAACAAAAAGAGCTTTTTTAAAGCAATACTTTATTTCAGTGAGATGGACTGTTAGCACTGTCGCCTCACAGCAAGAAGGTCGCTGGTTCGACTCCCAGCTGGGTCAGATGGCATTTCTGTACTCCGGTTTCCCCCACTGTACAAAGACATATGGTATAGGTGAATTGAATAAGCTAAATTGGCTGTAGTGTATGTGTGCATGGGTGCTTCCCAGTACTGGGTTGCAGCTGGAAGGGTGTCCGCTGTGTAAAACATATGCTGGATAAGTTGGTGGTTCATTTCCTGATGAATAAAGGGACTATGCCAAAAGAAAATGAATGAATGAATGAAATACAAAAACTTTGCACTGACAGTAAAGTTGAGCAGAGACGAGTAAAGTTAATCACTATTATTCACATTTACTTATTTTAAGACACATCTAACCATAAACAATTGTTTAGCAACTTATTTTGTAACACCATAAAAATTAAAATTTCTTCTTGGGCACAGCATGGTCCTCAGTGCACTTTTTTAACCTCAGAGACTGCCAAATATCCGCTTTTTATTTGCTTTTAAAATGGCTTTTTGTGACTGTTACACTGAACGACCTCTAACAAACTGCATGAGCAGTACCTCTGGTCATTTTAATTTATACAGTCAAGCCCAAAATGATTCACAAGCCATTTCAGGCTTGACTGTATGAAATCTATTTCTAACTTTATGTTTGATCTTTTTACATGTTTGTTTGTGTAATAATGATGTAAGTAATAATAGTTTTGTAGTTTGTTTGTAGTAGTTAACATTATTTCAAACAAATTATGATGTTTTATTTTTTAAAAGATATTTAAAACCTTGAAGTATCTGTTTTATATAAAGTAATTTGATATTTAAAACCGTAATGTAGCTGTTTTATATGTGTATATAAAATAATCAGATACTTAAAATCTTAAATTAGCTGTTTTATATAAAGTAATTTGATATTTAAAACCTTGAAGTAGCTGTTTTTTATAAAGTAATTTGATATTTTAAACCTTAAAGTAGCTGTTTTATATGTGTATTTAAAGTAATTTGATATTTAAAACCTTAAAGTAGCTGTTTTATATAAAGTAATTTGATATTTAAAATCTTGAAGTAGCTGTTTATGGTAATTTGATATTTAAATCCGTAATGTAGCTGTTTTATATGTGTATATAAAGTAATCAGATACTTAAAATCTTGAATTAGCTATTTTATATAAAGTAATTTGATATTTAAAATTTTGAAGTAGCTGTTTTATATTCATTAATTCATTTTCTTTTCGGCTTAGCCCCTTTAGTAAACTGGGATCGACAACACTACCTACGGTGCACTGCGTCGCCTGCTGTTTTATATGTATAAAGTAATTTGATATTTAAAACCTTGAATTGGCTGTATAAAGTCATTTATTGAATTAATCTTTTTGGGGACACTAAAATAGACCATTTCTTGACCAACATATATGTGTACTTATTTGACAGTGTTTCCAGATCCCGGTTCAGCGCAGGTACAGTGATTTCGAGGTGTTTCACGGTTTGCTCCTGCAAAAGTTCATCTACAGGATGGTCCCACCTCTGCCGCCAAAGCGCATCCTTAAAGGCGGTGAGATTTGAACAAATTTCTCTCCAGTTGAGCTTGTTTTCTTAGGTCTTATTAGTTTTCAAACAACTAAATCCCCACCCCCTCTCTCTTCCTCCCAATTCTTAGTTTTGAACTCACTATCAGACAGAGAGTTTAATGACAGTCGCCGTCGTGGTTTACAGAGGTTCATGACCCTGGTGATTAGACATCCAGTCCTGGCCGGAGATCAGCTGGTCAACATTTTTCTGTCAGCCAGCAGTGCAGTAAGTCCTGTCAGCCAGCAGAGGGGGGACAGTAATCCAACTTTAGAGGACTAGTTTGTTTGCGTATGAATATTTGTTGAATATTAAAACAGGAGTTCATCATGTTACTTTCTATTTGTATGTTACAGGATGTCCAAAACAAACTGCGTGATTCATATAAAAAGACAGGTGATGAGTTTCTCATCTCCCAGATTGCTTTGCATGGCAAGGTGAGTAAAAGCATTTATTTTATGCTAAAAAATCATTAGGATGATATATTGTTCCATAAAGACACTTTCTAAATTAATTCCATCAAATATTATTTTAGTAGCTTAATATGCATCACTACACTGTAAAACCCAACAGTCAACTTTATCAAATGAAATGAGTGTAGTTAACTCAAAATTGACTGAAAGTTAATTCTGCATATTTGAAAAGAGTTTTGAACTCAGTGTTGAAGGTAATGAGTTAATGAAATTCCTCATTACTTCAACTTAAATTTAGCAAGTTCACATTTTTCATATAAATAATTTTTTAACTCAAATGGTTTGTAGCAATAGGTTTCCTCAAATGGTTTGACTTGCCTTAACGTATTGGGTTTCACAGTACACAGATGGTTTGAGTTCTCTTCATTTATCTGGATTTACTGTGCTCACGTTGCTTGGTTTACTAAAATGGATTAAGTTCACAGTACTCATTAGGATTAGTTTTTGAACTTAAATGGTTTGTTGCAATCGGTTCCCTTATATGGTTTGAATTATCTTAACTTTTTTGATTTTACTGTGTAAGAACTTAATCTGGAAAATTTTCTCATTTTGATAACTGAGATTCCTATTCATCCAAAATCCCGGACATACAGTTGAAGTCAGAATTATTAGCGCCCCTGTTTATTTTTTTTTCCCCAATTTCTGTTTAATGGAGGGAAGATTGTTTCAGCACATTTCTAAGCATAATAGTTTTAAAAACTTATTTCTAATAACTGATTTATTTAATCTTTGCCATGATGACATTAAGTAATATTTTACTAGGCAGGTTAGGGTAATTAGGCAAGTTATTCTATAACGATCGTTTGTTCTGTAGACTATCGGAAAAAAAAATTGCTTAAAGGGGCTAATAATTTAGCCCCAAAAATAGTTTTTAAAAAATTCAAAACTGCTTTTATTCTAGCGGAAATAAAACAAATAAGACTTTTTCTAGAAGATAAAATATTATCAGACATACTGTGAAAATTTCCTTGCTCTGTCAAACATCATTTGGGAAATATTTTTAAAAAAAAAATAATCAAAAGGGGGCTAATAACTGACTAATAACTAACTGACTTTAACTGTACATCACTGGAAAGCTTAGATAGATTTCGAATTATGTTAACATCTTAATTTCCAAAAATGTAGCTTTATGAGAGGTTTTGTTGTCCATGTCACATATCATTTGGAAAGAAAAAAACATGTTATTGAGACGTTGTGTATCACCACAGTACATTAGGCATAAATGTAAATTAGGAGAGTGAAATGTAAATGTAACCCGGCCAGTCCTACGCCACCCAACCCGCTTCATGCTGGTATCGAACTGGCGACCTTCCGCATGGGAGTCAGGTGCTCTCAAGGAGGCTAAAGACCATGACCTCAAGCGTCTGACGCTAGAGCACCTTTAGAGGTCAGAGGAGTGAGGTTTACCTGCACAGCACTTATAGCTAGCCTCTTCTACATAAAGTCAGAGTTATTAGCTCCCCTGTTTATTCTTTTTCTCAATTTCTGTTAAACGGAGAGATTAAACAGATTGATGGAAGATTTTTCAACATATTTCTAAACAGAATAGTTTTAATAACTGATTTTTAATAACTCATTTTGATATTTGCCATGATGACAGTAAATTATATTTGACTAGATATTTTAAAACACTTCTATAGCTTAAAGTGACATTTAAAGGCTTAACTAGGTTAATTAACTAGGCAGGTTAGAGTAATCAGGCAAGTTATTATATAACGATGGTTTGTTCTGTGGCCTATCGAAAAATATATAGCCTTAAAATGTTTTTTAAAAATTAAAACCTGCTTTTACTCTAGCCAAAATAAAAAACAAATAAGACTTTCTACAGAAGAAAAAATATGATCAGACATACTGTGAACATTTCTTTGCTTTGTTAAACATCATTTGGGAAATATTTTAAAAAGAAAAACAAATGAAACGGAGGGCTAATAACTCTCACTTCAACTGTGATTTTCAAGGTGTACCTGCCCGAGGACATCCAGAGCCAGGCGGCCGCCAACCGAGAGGTGATCGCCAGCATCCACAGCAGCTTCTACAAGCTCAGAGATGTGGCGGAGCGGATGGCGCAGCGCTCGCGGGAGAACTCCACAGACCTGCTCATGTTTGGGAAAGACCTGAGGTGAAAAACACTGCAGTCTGTAGATGTCATATTCATTATCTACAACAGTGTTTCTCAACCACATTCCTGGAGGTCCACCAACACTGCATGTTTTGGATGTCTCCTTTGTCTGTCACACTCATTACAGGTCTTTCGGTCTCTGCTAATGAGCTGATGATCTGAATCAGCTGTGTTTGGCTAAGGAGACATGGAAAATGGTGGTCCTCCAGAAACGTGGTTGAGAAACACTGATTTACATTAGAATTGCTTCTTGAGTCTCTAAGATAAACCTAAATTATGTTTCTAATCAAAAAGTTTTGAATAATAACACAAGTTATAGGACATTATCTAAAACAATACCTAATGTTTGTATGTGTAACATCTAAGTGATGTCACTTCCTCCGGCGGGAAATTCTGGAAGATATTGAGTCATGTCATTACTCTTTTATTACTTTTACATAATGTTTAGGATACACCAATAGCAGCCTTCAATAACTTATGTACTTGTGATGTTTCAGTAAATTCATTCATTTTTCTTCGGCTTAGTCCTTAGTATTAATCTGGGGTCACCACAGCTGAATGAACCGCCAACTTATACGGCATGTTTTACGCAGCGGATGCCCTTTAAGCTGCAACCCAGTACTAGGAAACACCCATACACACTCATTCACACACATACACTAAAGCCAATTTAGCTTATTCAATTCATAGCACATGGCTTTAGACTGTGGGGGAAACAGAGCACCTGGAGGAAACCCACATAAACACAGGGAGAACATGCGAACTCCACACAGAAATGCCTACTGACCCAGCCGGGGTTGTTTTAGTAAGTTTCTTATTTAAAAAATAAAATAATATGATGAAAACACATCAAATTCTGTTTTTAGACATGGCATGTGGCATCTTCTTTGAGGTTAGTATCTTGAGCTAAAGCACATAATGGTGGAAAATATCAAGTGTCTTATGTTTGAAAAAGTGTGACAGTATGTTTAATAAGTTACAAACCCTATCAAATTAAACATTTTGCATTATTTTACATTAATAAAAGTTAATTTAGTGTAAATTATTCATTTGTTGTATCTCATCCCAAAAGAAATTAATGGAAAATTCTTAAAATGTAACCACAATTCTGGAATGAGATTAGATATATATATTAGATAAATAAATAAATAAATAAATATATATATATATATATATATATATATATATATATATATATATATATATATATATATATATATATATATATATATATATATATATATATATATGTGTGTGTGTGTGTGTGTGTGTGTGTGTGTAAAATTATAAAATTAAACAATAATATAACATAATCTAATTAGATTTAGTTGACTGAAAACATGATTTTTTTAATTAGCAAGATGAGTAGTGTGTACACTGTAAAAAGTCATTCTGTGGCCTTGAAGATTTCATTAATATCAATATGTGCACTTTATTTAACAAAATTATTTTCTTGATTTTGTTTTTAGGGCAGTTTTTGCTTTGAAATTATTTTTATGTGTCTGTAATAAAATCTAATCAGTTTTATTTTAAGAATTTAGCTTTTATTTTTTAATAATTTCAAAAAGAGAACATATTGATTAAATCCAACTTGATTGAAATGTGCAATTAAAAATTAGCCAGGGGGCGTTAAGTCAGGGGCAAATGTCAGTATGTCTAGCTGAGGAAATGCTGCCCTCGTTGGATACACGAGTGATGAGCGCCAGTCATGACCTATAGGTGGACATCTCCGAAATAATCAATGTCATCAATGCATCATTATTATGTTAAAACTGAAGTGTGATGAAGGTATTACTGGATTTATCTACAGTGAACTGGGTTCAGACACATCAGACCTGCCAGAGGACGCAATAGTGAGCAAAGCCTGGAAAACACAGAGGAAGTCACTAGTAGAGCTGTCAGGAGAGTTTGGTCTTCTCGCAGACAAAGCTGCACACCAGGTATTAAAACAGGAGCATTACTGCATTAATACAATCACAAACACCACTGCACATAGTCCGCAGATCACTGGAATAGTCTGACACCCACAATAATGTGACTGTCATTTCAGTTTCTGAGGGAATTCTGTTCTGGAAATTAAACTGACTATTTCAAACCCCTTTTCCACACCAGGGCACCAGAGAAGAAGATGAAGTGGTGGAGAAACTCAACCTTCTTCTTGAACAGCTGCAGTCATATAAAGTGAGCACTGTCTCTGATAATTAATGTTAAAGAGGCATATGCAAACTAACTATATAAGATGGAGTAACTTAGGAGTTCAGTCATACACTATTTTGGAGTACTGATGTTTTAAACTTTAACAATACAATATAAACAACATAGCAATGCTATTATATATATGTATTTATGTGTTTGTGTTTGTAGGACTTGTGTGATCGACATGATAGCGGTGTGTTATTAGAGCATCAGAGAGCGTTTGAAAAGCGCAGCGGGCCTGTGGGTACACATTTAAAGTACCAGAACAGCATTGAGCAGCCAGAGTCTCGACTCTCACAGGTAACAAATACTGTACACACACACTTAAGCAGACAAAGCTATACATACAGTTGAAGTCAGAATTATTAGCCCCCTGAATTATTAGCCACTGTTTAATTATTTTTTTTACCCAATTTCTGTTTAACGGAGAGATTTTTTTCAACACACTTATTGTATAAAAATATAACTCATTTCTAATAACTGATTTATTTAATCTTTGTCATGATGGCAGTAAATAATATTTGACTAGATACTTTTCAAATCACTTCTATACAGCTTAAAGTAACATTTAAAGGCGTAACTAGGTTAATTAAGTTAACTAGGCAGGTTAGGGTAATTAGGCAAGTTATTGTATAACGATGGTTTGTTCTGTAGACTATTGAAATAATATGTAGCTTAAACGGGGCTAATAACTTTGACCTTAAAATGGGTTTTAAAAAATAAAAAACTGCATTTATTTTAGTCGAAATAAAACAGTTTAGACTTTCTCCAAAATAAAAAATATTATCAGACATACTGTGAAAAATTCCTTGCTCTGTTAAACATAATTTAGGAAATACCTAAAAAAGAAAAACTAATTCAAAGGGGGGCTAATAATTCTGACTTCAACTGTAAGTGTAGACTAAAGGGGACCTATTATGCAAAAGTCACTTTTATAAGGGGTTTAAACACAGTTGTGTGTGAATATTACCAGCTTCTAATTATTAAAATGTATTCATTTAATTTTTTTATAATCACACTTTATAAAAGCAGACCGAAGAAACACTTTGATTGACATTCTCCGATTGTGTGTGTCAACAGTGGGCGAAAGCCCTGCCCATTAATAACCATCTCTCCCTCATTAGCATAGGATGATAGTCTTGTTTTTGAATGTGCTACTATGCTGACACATAGGCATTTGTAGCTCCGCCCTCTTTTAAAAAGAGCACAATCTCATTTGAATTTAAAGCAAAAGTCACCGAAATGGCATAATAAGCATCAAGGCCTTAAAGGGGCTGTTTCAGAGTTATAAAACTTTATTTGTTTTATATATTGAGCTAAAACTTCACATACACACTAAAAATCAAAGACTTATTTTACATTTTGTAAAAACCGGTATAATTGGTCCACTTTATATCTAAAAATTAAAAATATATCTTTGTTCTGACAGTCACTTTGTCAGATTATGTGACTTTGACTCATCAATAGGCCCACACAGAATCTATACCCACCGATTTTAAACCTATCATTCAGTCTATTTATCTATTCATTGCAAGTATTTAAGCTCAATAAAACTAATAACATTTTCTTTTAGTCAATGTATTATACAAAAGACACGTTGTTGTGCTTATCGAACAAGTGGTTGGATATTTTATGTGTTCAGATTTCAGCTCCTACACTTAAAATAATTGCGCATAAATCTGCAGATTTTTTTTTACTAACTTAAGCAACACAGAAATAGTAATATAAAATGTCTGGAGATTGTTTGGCCCTGCTCACCAATTCTTCTTGTATTGCCAGATTACATGTTGCTTCTTTAGCAGTGCATGATGTGGGGAACTAGTGTCTAACTTCAAGGTGCACTCAAGTTGCTGTAAAAGATGCCAAAAAAAGCAGGACACAATAGTCAAATTAAATGCAAATGCTTTTCAAATGATTACAAGTCATTCAATCCAGTGACTAAGAATGACTGGAAAGGTCATTAACAAGTCATGGAAATTTAAAGCATCTAAATAAGTATGGAACCCCTTATAAAACATGTAGATAAAAAAAATAAATAAAAGCCGGAATGGCAATATTTAAAATTCTTGTACCATATTAAACTTGAAGGTGAAAACTTTTATCCGATTATCATTAATCAAAAATGATCAAATAACCTTAAAGTAAATACATATTTAAGAAAAGCACATATACACTTAGATTCTAACAGCATTTTAATGAGCACAAGATTAAGCAACTGCTTATATGAAGCGTGCTTCACACATCCTGAAAAGGGAAGGCAAAATATTTTGAGTACCCCTTTATGGTTGGCTACAGGTCATAAACCCTGCCTTCTCCATTTTAAATACTCCCCTATAGTGGCTGCCTGTAGTATAGCTCATAAATCCCATTCTCTTCATATAAAACAATTAGACCATACCTGCCAACAATCCCGGTTTTCCAAGGAGTCTCCCATATTTTAGACCCATCATTTCTCCCAGAAAACTCATGTAATTTCACCCCGCTCCCGGTCCTCAGCTTTTTAGATTTTTGGTACAGTCTGTGACACCCTCGGAGCGCCATCCTTGGAATAGTATCCGATTGCATTGGCCATCCGAAACCCGGTCCATCGTACAGTAACTAACAAAACAGTACAGTGCAGTTACTAACCCGGTTTTCAACTGTGTTATTCAGAGACAAACACACGTTGCCACCGCACTCCCCTAAAATGTTGCCAGGTATGAATTGGACCACTGTTTCTTAATCATGTTACTGGAGGACCACCAGCACTGCATGTTTTGGATGTCTCCTTTATCTTTCACACCCATTTTAGATCTTTCAGTCTCTGCTAATGAGCCGATGATCTAAATCAGCTGTATTTGATTAAGGAGACTCAGAAAAAGTGCAGTGCTGGTGGTCCTCCAGGAACGTGGTTGAGAAACGCTAAATTACACAATGCCAAATTAGAATATTTTGTGCACCCCCTGGTGGATGGCAGTAATATAGCTCATAAACTTCATCCTCTCCATGTAAATAAATGGGACTCAAACATTTTGAGTGCCCCCTAATGGCTGTTTGCAGTATTAATCATAAATCCCTCCATGTAAACTATTGGGACGTGAGCTAAATCAAATTATATTTGAGGCTGCAGTATCTAGACGAAAATCTAACTATCTCTTTTCCTACAGCAGGAAAACACAATTATCACCATGGAGATGAGGAGCTATTTCTCCCTTTTGTGTCTGCATCAAGAAACCCAGCTGGTCTTCACTAATCTGCCCCTCGTAACTTCAATACTTGGCACATTTGTCAACTCGCAAATACAAGGCCACAAAGAGGTGCGTTTCAAACAAGTCTTTTGAGACTTCTGGTTATTCTAGTCGTCGAACGCTGTATTTTGATTGGTGTTTTTTATTTTTCAGATGGGTGATGTGTGGGGCGACCTTCATCCAAAACTGAAGGATCTTTTTCAAAGCGCTGATGAAGCCTCGTCTCGCTCCTCTTCTCAAACAAACTCCTCTGGAGGACAGAAGAGCTGTGCTGTAAATGGCTCCACATAACCTGGACAGTAAATGAGGGATAATCCCAGCCTTTTATCAAGACGTACCCAAGAACTCAGTGTACCGCTTAATGCCACGTGCTTTTCCTATCTTGCTGATAGTACTTTAACTCCTTTCTATATGGCTTTTCCAAAAAATGTAAATACAGAGAACACAGTGGTCCCAAAACATACACTCGAACACTCAAAGAGCACCCTTCAATTTAATTCCATGCGAAATATCAAAACTTTTTACACATTAATTCGGGTTAATATTTTAAAAAGCGATCACAGTCAAGCTGCTGAGCCTTTTATTTCAGTATGTTGATGTTCATGGACTTTGGGGCGGCATGGTCGCTCAGTGGATAGCACTGTTGCCTCACAGCATGAAGGTCGCTGGTTCGATTCCCGATTGGACCAGTTGGCATTTCTGAGGAGTTTACCATGTTCCTCCGTAGGTTTCCTCCGGGTGCTCTGGTTTCCCCCACAGTTCAAAGACATGCGCTATAGGTGAATTGGGTAAATGAAATCGGCTGTAGTGTAGTACTGGAATAGTTGGCGGTTCATTCCGCTGTGGCGATCCCTGATAAATAACGGACTAAGCTAAAGGAAAATGAATGAATGAACATGGACTTTCATGAACGTTTAATTGTAAAGTGTTCAAATATATTTTGAGGCCACTAAATTTTAAGATAACACAGAAAATATTTATTTTTAACATTTCCAGTGGAAAAAACACCATTTGAGTCTAACACAGTGTCTTTGTTTTGAACTTTTTCATTTAATTCCTTCTTGTTTACCTTTTCTTTTATTATACATGTTATGAATTCAAATAAATGATCCCAGATCTTCCACAACCTGTGCACGATTTGTACATATTTCTTAAGTTAACCCAAAAATAATATTGGATTTTGGTGGGAACGTACATTATATTCAATGATTATATGTGGTATCATTGAAATATAAGGCCACAATTTGAGGACGAGTGAAAAGGTTAATCAGAAATCTTGTTTGCAGAAATACTTTTTATGCAAGACAATGTTGACCAGTTGATTCTTCTGTCTTTTAAAATGATTTGTAGCATTCATATATATACTGTATACAAGACAAGATATTTTATACAAATGGCAGTGTGTTGATTAATAATTCCAGACGCCGTGTTTGACACAACACCTCACAGTTGGCATCCATTAAATGGCATGTTGGCACACGTAGTCATGCAACTTGCAGCTAGCTTTAAAAACTAAATAAAATATTTATATAAATAACTATTCATATTAAATATACAGTGCTCAACATAAAAGAGGACACCACTACAGGTTTCTCAAAAAAATATCAATTTCACTTTTAAACTAATCCCAGCATGCACACAATGTCGAAAGAAGTTAATATTAGGTTAGATTTAGGCTGTGACATCAGGTGAACAAAATTCAATGTCTATCCAGCGTCTAAGGACAATGTTATTTTGACGTCCAGTAACGACATTAAATGATGCTGATATTTGGTTGACAAGTGACCAAAATCCAACATTGAGCCAACATCTTAAATCAACATCATATTGACAGCAAATACTGACATTGATTCGTCAGGTATGGCAACCAACATCCAACATCTGATAGACGTCATAGTGGTAACGTCCACACAACGTCAAGCTGTAACATAATTAGACCTTATGTTGTTGATTTTAGGTTGCGTTGGAAAGTGACCAAAATCCAATGTGGAGTCAACATCTTGAATCAACATCATATTAACATCAAATACTAACATTTATTCATCAGGTATGGCAACCAAATCCAACGTCTGATTGAAGTTACAGTCGTAACGTTCACACAACATCAAGCTGTAACATCATTAGACGTTGATATTTGGTTGATTTTAGGTTGGACGCTGGACATTGACATCGGTCTGACGTTGAGTTCTGACATTAACCGACACTGGGGTACAACGTCAATCTGACGTCATGTTGACATCCTGTGCCTGCTGGAATATTATGTGTACAATAATATTTTGTGAAAATCTGTTTTAATGGTTTCACATACCAAATTCAAAACTGAAACAAAAAAACTTTTAGGATCATTGCGAAAGAATAAGTGCACCCCAATAAATGTGTTAACAGTATAAAGTTAATCAAGATTGCCAAAAAAAATTACAAATTAAATATTACCATTAATATTACATGTGTACAATTAAATGTGACTATTGTGTATAGTTTAATTTATTATAGTATTAAAAGTTTTAAAATTTAGTGTATTACTATTATCCTAGACTAGGGGTGTCCAAACTCCGTCCTGGAGGGCTGGTGTCCTGCATTTGCTCAAACTTCCTTCAAGACACTTGCCTGGAAGTTTTAATATACCTAGAAAGAGCTTGATTAGCTGGTTCAGGTGTGTTTAATTGTGGTTGGTACTAAAATATGCCAGACACTGGCCCTCCAAGACCGAGTTTGGGCACCCCTGTCCTGGACTCAAGGTGACCATACTTTTGTCAATAAATATGTGTGTCTGTCTGTATATATGTGTTTTTTAAACTTGTTTTGTAAAAATGCAGCAATATATATTGTCAATATTCACAGAAAAATGGATTTAAAAAGAAAAAAACTCTTTTCCAAGTGGGTTGCACTCATTTATGTTAAGCATTGTAAATTGTCTAAGAAAATGTACACAAAAAATAAGAGAACAACAGATCAAAATTCGTATAAAATTATTTGGCATTTCTACAACTGACCACTAGATTTATGTAGTTTCTAAGCCATTACATTACAGTCTCTAAACCAAAAACAGAGTGCCAAACAGCAACAGAAAGAGCTTTCTTTCAATGTCTGATTGAGTCACAAAGTCTAATCCATCTCATATTGAACACGGTTTTGAATAATAAATTATTTTTATTATATATAGAATATTTGAATCAAAGATGTGACCACAGAGAAGGGGGCAAACAGGATAAAAGGCAGTGTAATATATACAAGTTAAAACAAACGTCCTTGTGAGTTATAGAGAATAAAAAAAGTACATTATAATGGCCATATGTCAACTCATAACTTTATTGTCAACTAAAGTGAGTGCTCATCCTCTTGTAAAACCATGGACACAGTAGAACATGCACACATATGGGAATAACAGAAGAGGAGTTGTTTTCAGTTCACAGCTTTGCAAACGGGACCATAAAGATCCTCATAAAGACAAAAATGGGTGATGGAGGTAAAATAATGGTTCCTATTTGAGCTTTACTGTCAGTGCTGAAGCATGTTATAGCCCCGCCCCCGACTCACGCCATTGGTTGGGACTCTGATTTCGAAGGTGCGTTAGACAAAAGCATTTTTTAGATCAAAACTAATTTCCACTTCCTTCATTTAATTCAAATGTAATATTATGCAATTTCCGAATGATACATTTGACATTTGAATACCAACGCAATTCTAAATTCGTAACTTTTTGATGTAGTGGCTAATTTGTATTAATTGTACGATCTAATTCGTAAATTTTAATAAGATTCGATAATTCCACCCAATGACGGGTAGGGTTAGGGGTGGGGTTTGGGGCCACACCCACTTTTTAAAAATTGTACGTTTTCATACAAATTAAATTGTATGCATTTATACGAATTAGCCTCTTTTCTGACATGTAAAATAGTTCCTCGTGAGATCGAGCTGCTAATTCCCACCACTGAATGGAAGCAAAACTAATTTTCACTTCCTCCATTTAAATCAAATGTAATATTACCCAATTTATGAACAATACATTTGAGACTAATTCCAACACAATTCTCAATTCGTAACTTTTTGATGAAGTGGCTAATTCATATTAATTTGTACGATCTCATATGTACATTTTAATACGATTCACTAATTCCACCCAATGAGGAATAAGTTTTGGGTGGGGTTTGGGGCCACTCCTACTTTTAAAAAAATCTTATGTTTTCATGCAAATGAAACCGTACGAATTTGTACAAGTTAGCCACTTTTCTGATGACATGTAAAATAGTTTCTCGTAAGATCGAGATGCTAATTCCCATCACTAAATGGAAGCCTTCATTGCGATTAAAATATGCCACACAAATACATACAAAGCAAAATGTAAAATGTGCAAGTGTTTAACGAACAAACTGCACAGTCATTAATTACATCATATGATTATCGTTAAGGGATCGATCGATACTCCGTTTGGAATGTCGACCGAACACATGACACCTAAGGCAAAATCGACAGCTCGTTCAAGAGCAAATTCAAAGATGAAGCTTATTTCGTTGGTTTAAAGTTTCCTGATGGCACTAAATGTAACCATGAGAGTGGATATTAGCAAACAGTCAACAAAACGGAAAAAATAAATCATTTCAGATTAGCGGCCTGAAAACTACTGACACATAGCTAGAGTAATTAACATTTCCTTGTATCAACTCCAAAAACCGAACAACAGCCATGTTAATGGATAGTAAACATTTTATATGTTCAATCGTATGTGGGTTTTGAGTAAATATAGTGTAATATGCCATCATTCAGTCACTTATTTACGTACATGTCCATATTACTAGGTACTAGATATCGATTATCTGCCACTGAAAAAAAAAACTCATATTAGTCTATCGTTGAACAACATGCCTGGTTCCCTGTCGTTGATGCATCTGAAAGCTACGGTGACTACGTTAATTAACATACATATGTGTCTTGTTAATGCGTAACCAAAACTGGGATTAGTCACCCGATGCACAGAGATTATTGGTTTCATGCATTTCGTTAAAGCTGCATGAATTTAATGAAAGAACAATTTTACGACTAGTGCTGACGTTCACTTTTTCTGAAAGTATTTGCCTGTTCATTTTACCATAGGGATTAAAAAATATTTATTTTTTTGAGTAATAAAACTGTCTAATCATCTGAGGTGAATCACAACCTTACAAATCTGAGAAGAAGTACAAGACATACTGAACAGGTTAAATGAGAAAAAGAACTACAATCCCATAAAGCATTGCACAAAACATAATCAGATTAAAACGATTAAGAAATAAAAAATTGTTCAATTAAAGGTGTTTGTTTTATCCATATTTTAAGCTTTTTTGGAAAATATTTTGGGGTGCTTCATGGAAGTTTTTGGAGTTAAAGATCTCTTGACGTGCTATGTTAGCTGCAACTGTCTAATTGGTGGGTTTTCTGCACAGCATCATGGGTAATGTGGTTGTTGTGTCCCAATTCTACCATTAAAACGCTACAACTGTCTGATTGGTGGGTTTTCTGCAAAGCATCATGGGTAATGTGGCTGTTATGGCCAAATTCTACAATCAAAAATGCAGCAACTGTCTGATTGATGGATTTTCTGCACAGCATCATGGGTAATGTAGTTGTTATGGCCAAATTCTACTATCAAAAATGCTGTAAGTGCCTGATTGGTGGGTTTTGTGCACAGCATCATGGGTAATGTAGTTGTTATAGCCAAATTCTATAATAAAAAATGCTGCAACTGTCTGATTGGTGGGTTTTATGCACACAGCATGTTGGGTAATGTAGTTGTTATGGCCAGATTCTACAATCAAAAATGATCGTTAAAATAAAAAAGGTGATTTAATCTGAAGTTGCTTTGTTAGCAGCAACTGTCCGATTGGTAACTTTTCTGCACAGCATCATGGGTAATGTAGTTGTTTTGGCCAAATTCTACAATCAAAAACGCTGCAACGGTCTGATTGATAGGTTTTCTGCACAGCATCATGGGTATTGTAGTTATGGCGAAATTCTACAATTAAAATCGCTGCAACTGTCTGATTGGTGGCTTTAATGCACAGCATCATGGGTAATGTAGTTGTTATGGACCAATTCTACAATCAAAAAAGCTGCAACTGTCTGATTGGTGGCTTTTCTGCACAGCATCACGGGTAATGTTGTTGTTATGGCCCAATTCTACGATCAAAATTGACTATAATAAAGTGATATAATGTAAAGTTGCTTTGTCAGCTGCAACTGTCTGATTGGTGGGTTTTCTGCATAGCATCATGGGTAATGTTGTTGTTATGGCCAAATTCTAAAATGTAAAATGCTACAACTCTCTGATTGGTGGGTTTTCTGCACAGCATAATGTTTAATGTGGTTGTTATGGCCCAATTCTATGATCAAAAACACTGCAACAGTCTGATTGGTGAGTTTTCTGCACAGTATCATGGGTAAATTGGTTGCTTTTGCCAGATTCTACAATCAGAAACGCTGCAACTGTCTGATTGGTTGGTTTTCTGCACAGCATCATGGGTAATGTCGTTGTTATGGCCAAATTCTACAATCAAAAATGACTGTTGAAATAATAAAGTGATTTAATGTGAATAGACAAGTTCAGCAACAGCATATACAATCAAGAACCTCAGAGCTCACAACAAGACTGCAGTTATCAGTTTAAAAAAAAAAATTCCCTATGGAGAAAATGAATGACGTTACACTTCCACAACCCGCAAGTTACACATTGTTATTAGTCATTGGATTGGACCTATTAATCATCTGGTTGTTTTGAGGCTATTGGCACTAGCTATTGGCACACCCATTATCATTAACATATGTATGAACACTTTCCTTTTGTACAAAATCCAGACAGCTTGTCAATGAGGTCAACACACAGGTGGGGTTCAGAAGTCTGAGGACACACTGAAAATCTGGAGTTATATATTCAATTTAGCCCTAAAAATAAACATTTACAAAACAACAACAACAACATAGGCTCACTCTAAAAACATAGCCCTATATACATTTAAGAAGATCATGAATTATGTAGCCAGAGGTACATATGGCAGCATTTCGTCTTTAAAATGAAGGCTACAGGGTGGTCTTTTCTCGCTTTCCAGCTGACCGCTGACTTCCATGTAAACAGCGTTTCTACTGTTATCAGTTTGTCCAGCAGCTCGCCATGTATGTCGAGTCATGTATGACTTGAGACGCAGAGAGGAGTTGACCCCAACGACAGGGTTCGAATGGTTCCAGAAAGCGGGTAAGACAAAAACAGAAGCCAAAAAATAAAATGAAGTAAATAACGGTGAGAATGTGGAAAAATCTGAAAACATGGTAAAAATCAGGCAAGGGCTTTTCTTTTTTTGGATTGCTTTTTAAACTGTCGGTTGTGGTTAGCGAAGGCGGGTCAATCGGTGCTATTGGAAACACTATTGGTTGGGTTTAGGGAAGGAGGAGGGTGGGTCAGTCGGTCAGTCAGTCAGTTGACAGCAGCCTCTGGTGGATTTACGCAAGAACAGCAGGTTTAAATGGTACTTGCTAGAAAAAATTTAGATTTTAAAAAGCATACACAGCGGCCTCTGGGGAATTCGAAAAAAAAAAGCAAAAACGTAGCTCCAGGGATGTAATTAGTGCTCTCCAGAAATGTATACGGGGGTACATTTTCAGAATGAGCCTGGGTTGAAGAAAAAGGCATGTCAAATTTGACAAAAATTGGGGGGGAATGAGTGAAGGTGGCAATAAAGCATTAATATGTTTTAATACATCAACATTAGGCTAATTTTGAAATTATGAGTATATTTCCTAACAGTTTGAATCTCAAAATTAGCCACATATTGCTTAACAAAGGTGTTATTATTGCACGCAATTCATTTTCAGTCCAGATTTTTCTGAATATATATTTTGAAGCATTTTACTTGGTATTCTCAGACTTTTGAACCTCGTTTTTATATATCTAGGCTATATACAGTTTGTTTTTTTGTTTTTATTTGACCACAGCCACCCCTGCTTTTGATATTAGCATTCTGGTTGACCACTGTAAATGATATGATATGAATAGATCATTTGTACTGCTCCCTCTTTATGTGTGATTGATCTTACCCTGCTGTACAAAAGAAGCACGGTTTACTGTCCAGCCAAACGATCTAAGTTAACATACAAACAAAGGCAGTGCTAACAGAGCGTTAGCATTGGAAACAAAAGGTGAGTGTTTATATTGTGCTTAAAAAGAAATACACATTTCATATTCAGTACAGATGAAAAATAATAACAATAAAAACATTATATATGCATTCAAGTGGTATTTCTATGGCTTTTTGTACAATACAACCTTTAGTGAAAATATACATCTACACATAATTCAAGTACAAATGTACAAAATTCTTTAAACTCATACCCTTTTCTTTAATTATGATACAGTTTGATACAGTTCATAAATACAGTTGAACATTCATACGTTTAGCATTCTGATTGGCAGCTGATGGGAAGTGGGAGTGGTTTTAAGTCAAGATGGCTCCTCCTCCTTCTCCTCTTTCTCCTCCTCCTCACTGTTGGCACTCCCAAAACAAACCTGTACAGGACACAGTGACCATACATCAAATGAAGCAGGTACACCGCAAATATTAGGGTTTCTGATGTCTAAAGGTGTGGTAATGTTAACAGTATATACACTGTCAATACTGCACAGCTCACAGAGACGCTTTAAGACCAAACAGCTTTCTGTTGGGCAGTCTAACAAATTCACATGACCTTTTTAAAATCCACATATACAGTTGAAGGAGAAATTATTAATCATGCTGTGAAATTGTAAACATTTTTCAAATATTTCCCATGTAATATTTAATAGACGCAAGAACATTTCCACAGTATTAACTATAATCATTTTTCTTGTGAATTAAGTCTTATTTCTTTTAGTTTGACAGAAATAACAGTATATATACACATGTACAACTGCTCGTTAACACAAATTTCTAATCAGCCAATCACATGGCAGCAACTCGATGCATTTAGGCATGTAAACATGCTCAAGACGATCTGCTGCAGTTCTGGATGTTTCCCAGTGATAGGTTGCAGCTGGAAGCAATAGAGTCTGGCTGCACTTGCACCTCCAGGCTTGCAGGCTCGGACTTGCAAACTCAGGCAACCGCGCTTACTCTCAATTGACGTCACTTACAATCGCCACCTGTGGCTGCTTGCATGAAAGTCCTTTGGTAATTTAACTTAAGGGTGTCCCTGAGGCGGAAAAATCTCTGAGGTAACGGATTTCATCAAGATCGTTGCAGCAAACTTCTTATCTGTCACCCTTACTCAAGTGCCTTCTTTTTTAAGCGTTTCGCTGTGGTTTCTGGCAACATACGGCGACGGGCACCGCAGTTGCTATAGTTACGTAAACAGATCATAACGAACCACGAATGCTTGCCTTAAAACAGCTCTGCAGAAATGTTACACATCATCTGTGTCGCTTTCTTTCGTTAAGCGAGTCGAAACGTTCCCGTATCTCGACATTGTGTTTGGAGGACCTATAAAACTGGGCTGGGATCATGTAGAGACTGTCGAAGCTGCGCTGCAACTGGGATTTCATATGGATGCACTCCTGCGCAGACGTGTTTTCAAGAATAGTTATGAAGAATAGTTTCCCAAGTCGTTCAAGAATCATTGCTGTAAGTCTATAATGTGTTTCTGTTAGTTGTAATACTACCACTCCTTGAAATGTTTAAAATAAAAACTAAAATTCTAATTTGTCTGGTGTTTTTTTATTCATAACTGTGGAAGAATACCTTGTGTGTATATTTAGACTGATATTTAGTTGATATAAATAATAAGCTTTACTGGTATGAATGTTAATAGTAGCCTGCTTTGGTAAAATTACATCAAAGCATATAATCATATGATGAATATACTAACTGCTTTTCGGGGGGTTGGGGGGTCTGTCATGTTGTACAATGTAAGTAGACTACTTAGAATTATTTGACAACGCTGTCACTGGAAACTTACTTTTGGTTTATTTGTGTTGATTTCAAGTGACGTGACGGGTGCAGGTGTCGATTGTAAATTACGTCACTTGCATAGGAAGCGTGGCATTATTATATGCATATTTTTACGGTGTAATGTCTTGGCTGTGCATAAAAACATGACCGTTCCTTTCTTTTCATTCTGGCTAGCTTCACACGAGCTTGTGACGTGTCTCTGTAACCAATCAGCGTTCAGCTGTGCGTGTAGCTCCACCTTTTGGTACCCTTTCTCGTGTTTGTTACCCTTTCGAAAGGGTGCCGAAAAAGTGGTACGGTTCGGATCGTTACACCTTTTGACAGCGGAAACGTCTATAAAAGCGCACCGAGCCGAACCGTACTCATAATCATTTTTTGGGTTACCTGTCCCTTTAATTGATCGGTTGTTAGTTTGCTAGTCTCAGAGAAAACAGTCAAAGAATGAACTGGAAAGAGTAGTGCTGTACGTGGTAAACCACATAGATTCAAGCGTCTAGCCAACTAGTCATCAAGTCAAATAACCATCAGCTTTGAGCTTTGCATTACTTTGGTTAGGGTTAGTAAGCCTAAATTAAAGGGTTAGTTTTTAACAGTGTAATAGAGGTTTGTCCCTATCACCACACACATACGCACACACACACACATGTTTGTTTTTGTGGAAAGTGGGGACATTACATAGGTTTCCATTCATTTTATACTGTCCAAACTGTATATTATATTGCCCTCACCCCACCCTACCCCTAATCCCAACCATCACAGGAGACTGTGTCCAGCTTTACTCTCTGATTAAACTCATCCTGTGGAATTTATAAGCTTTTTGAGAAATGAGGACGTCACCAATGTCCTCATATTTTACCTTCTTTTTGTAATACCTGTGTCATACCCATGTCATTATACAGATTTGTGTCCTGACATGTCACAAAAACACAAACACATACACACACACACACACACACACAGTCACACATAGATACACACAGACACACAATTCATAGTCCAGGGCTTAAAATCAACAAAAATAAAATAAAAAAGAATTTATAATTTTCTGTTTAATTCATGTGGCATGGTGGCTCAGTGGTTAGCACTGTCACCTCACAGCAAAAAGGTCGCTGGTTTGATCCTCGGTTGGGCCAGTTGGCATTTCGGTATGGAGTTTGCATGTTCTCCCCCAAATTCACGTGGGTTTCCTCTGGGTGCTTCAGTTCAGTCCAAAGACATGTGCTATAGGTGAATTGAAGAAGCTAAATTGGCCAGTGTGTATGAGTGTGAATCTCAGAGTGTATGGGTGTTTCCCAGGAAAAAAAAGCATCCAAAAAACTGGAAGGGCACCCGCTGCATAAAAAAATATATGCTGGATAAGTTGAATTAATGAATGTTTAGAAATGTGTTGAAAAAATATTTTTTCCGGTAAACAGAAATTTGGGGGAAAAACACCCGTTTCTAATGTTATCAGTTAATTAAAAGGGCGTTATCAGTGGTTATCAGCCATTATCAGCTGATAGATATGGGCCAGTAGGGGCCTTCTTTGATAGACTAGACTTCAGATCCAGATCTGCTTTTACATTACAGTGATGGTTGGGTTTAAGGTAGGGGTAGACGTTAATAAATTAATGGGATATTTATTAATTCATATAAATAATTCTTGTTGATAGCTGATTAACCATGAATATGGATGATTACAGCCTTCTGAGCCTACCAGTTTGCGTAAACGGCCCCTACTGGCCCATATCTATCAGCTAATAATTACTGATAATGCCCATTCAATCGAGTGATAATATATGTATATATATATATATATATATATATATATATATATATATATATATATATATATATATATGTATGTATGTATGTATGCTTAACAGAGGCCAGCTAGAGAAGTGCTATGCAGGTAAACCTCATCTAGCGAAAGACGCTAGAGGCATTGGTCTTTAGACTCCTTGTTAGAGCAACCGACTCTCATGCAAAAAATCGCCAGTTTGTACCCAGCTCAGACCAGGTTGGGTGCAGTAGGACTTGTGGTTTACACTTGGGGGGTCTTCCTGGATGGGAGTGAGGTTTAGGGGGGTTAGCATAAACGAGGCCAGCTAACAAACTTTGCAGGTAACTCTCACTCTTCTGACTTCTAAAGGTGCCCTAGCTATAGACGCTAGAGGCCATTGGTTTTTAGCCTCCTTGTTAGAGCAACCGACTCTCATGCAAAGAATCGCCGGTTCGATCCCAGCTCAGACCGGGTTGGGTGCAGTTGGACTGTTGGGTTACATATGTATATATAGTGCCACACTAATTACATGTAGTCAGCCCTGAAGTATGAACACTGGCAGACAGACTGAACTGAGACATCGTCTGGCCATTGAGAGACATTAAAGTTCATAAATGTTCGAAAAAGGTGAACTGGAAACAAAACCAAAGAGTTGGTGTTAGAAAAGTCTGTGCAGAAAGATCCAGAAGTACCTCAAGCCCCTCCCCCTCTGAGCACGGCGGGCGATGCACTACCACTTGCCTCTCGGTGAAATAAACGGTAGAAGAATCCTCGCTTCGGTGCTGGATTGGGTCTGTTCACATCCAGATCAGCACACAGCGCTCCGTCCATCTCGAACACGTTGATCTCCTTAAAACACTCCATCTCAATCATCTGAAACACACACACACACACACGGTTCACATCATGTTTGCATTATAAGTGTAGTCGATTTTGCATTTCTAATTTTTAAAAAAAATTCAAATCCTCAGCTGACACAGTTTTGAACACACTGTCACTTTAATATATACAAACATAGGTCACACTTTACAATAAGGCTTCATTAGTTAATGTATTTACAAGGGCTGCAAGATTTGGAGAAACAAATCTAATTGTGATTTATCTCATCAAAATTGAGATTGCGATTTAAAATGCGATTTACCATAATCTTATAAAAGAGCAACAGGTTTGATGTGGTGTATTTATTACATGTATGCATATATAAGTACACACATATATACATATTTATTCGATTTTTTGCATAAATATATATATGTACATGATACAAATTAAATATAAATTAAAAAAAACTATGCATGAAAAATTGTTTTGTTCAGATTTGTTTTATGTATGTGTGTGTATTACATGTATATATAATAAATATATAAAGTTCACACTCACATCTTATATCAAAACAAACTTTTATTTTGAATGTGATTAATCTTTGCCCAGTACTATTGTTAATATATCTGTGATCAAATAAATGCAGCCATTAAAAGCATAAGCATGTTTTTATTTATTTTTTTAATGAATTAACATTATGCATCTGCTGCATAAAACATATGCCAGAGTAGTTGGTGGTTCATTCTGTTGTGGTAACCTCTGATAAATCAGGGACTAAGCTGAAGTGACATGAATTAAATAAAATGATCAGCCTGAATTAGATTAATGTTCAAGAATACAGTTATTTTAATTGCTGATAACTCTTTACTAAAAGCACAATAAAACATAAAAGAAAAAAAAAGAAAAAAAAAAATATATATATATTAAAAAACAACTTTTAATTTACCATACTAGAGTGTAATACCTCATTTTGCCATGGGATGGAGACACTCCCTGTTACAAACTTGTGGTAGAAATCGTCATCTGTTGGGTCCAGGTTTACACCTTTGACTGTCGAAAACTGCTCTATGTCCAGGACGTCCTTACAGTAAACTGCTCGCGGCTAAAACACCACAAACATCCATTTTAAACTATCATACATGCTCTGTTTTTTTCATTAAAGCAGATAAAAACTGTGGAAGAAAGCAGGCAGTTTTCTGGACTCACGTCTGGACAGAACGGCGGGTCCAGCATGTTGGCCTCCAGCCGCTTGAAGTTGATGTTGCGGAAAATGGGATGCAGTTTGACTTCGGCCGCTCCACTGCCCCGACAGCCCAAGCGCTCCTTTGGATCTTTACATAACAACTGTGGAAAAGAGAGGGAAAGAGAGGCTGAAATCCCAGTGGAAGTCAAACTGACCTCGAGGTCACAGTCTTCCATGACACCATGAGAGAGGACTAAACAACACACTCCTCCACAAACTCCGCTTTCCCATGCAGAAAACATTACTGATCACAAAACAACATTTACATTGTCAGCTACAATTTGACAAATGAATAACAGAGTACAAGATAAAGAAAAATAATATAATGAAACAGTAATAAAAATGTGTTGAAAACAGTTTACAAGCTTATTTTTTTCACCTATTCTAGGTATTCATCCTACATTTTTCAGTAGATTTAAATTCAATGAAATCTGTTGTGTTTTGTTAAATACAACTATTAAAATTCTTTAATTTTTCATTGTTTAAATTATATAAATATATATATATACATACATACAAACACACACACACACACACACACACACACACATACATACAGCCTCTTCACTCTTCTGTATTACTCCGCCCACAGAGTGACAGCAGACCAATAAACTCACTACAGTTTGACATATATTGCTACTGTTGGACAACATAATGTACTTTTGAGGCTTTTTTAGGCATGAATGTAGTTGTTTAGATTGCAACTATGCAGTTTATAAGGACAGTGTCTATTTTAAAAATCTATAATTGCAAAGATTAAGCATGTTGGCAATACTGAGCAGAGCAAAGACAGTTGTGCCACAGGATGGCAACAGAGACTGCATAATAAGTCCTTAGGGGAGAAAACTATTTATTAGCATGTTTTCTTTTCGTATTTCAAACTACAGCTGATCAAATAATTATAAATCAGGTAAGTGACATTCTAAGTCGATTTCTCTCATTTGTATGTTGTAGTGCTGCATTTATACCATAGTAATTTGCTAGTGTTTGCTTAGCTTTGGCTTTTTCGGGGTTTATTTTTGTAATCTTCCAATTGCAAAAGAGAAATACTGGGAAATCTCTGTAGACTGATGGCAATTCATGATGTTTAGCCCTATAATCTTATAATGTGAGCAAAATCACCTGTTTTGTCATCAATTTAGACATTACACTAGAGAACCATTCAAATGCTAGCTCTAAAGTGACGTGTTTTTAAGCAACGGTTTCTGCTGTTCTGACGTTAGCTGCAGATGTGAATGAATGGCTGAAGAAAGTAGTTCCTTGTGCAAAAGTATTTTTGAGACTCCGTGTTTGATTTACTTTTTTATATACACATTTATAAAACTGCTGTATAAATGCAAATTCACAATCGTAGCAGGTCGCACACCAGAAGCACCGCTCGGTGACGTGCAGCGTCGCGCCACGCACTGCCATGAATTTTACAATTCTAAACATACGTTTCTATCAAAGTACACACACTGGCGCCGCAAGTCGGCGACTGTCTGAGGTGCCCAGCCACAACTCAGGACACTATTGATATTTCTGGCGCGCCACAGAGCGCCATCTGAATAGTTTCATTTTAAATAGCATGCGAATGTGCTCATCTGGTGTGAGATACTTTCAACTGTCATGTGCGCACCGTGTCGCTGCGCTGAGCTTCGCATCTGGTGTGTGACGCCCTTGAGTCAGTGTAATGTCAATGTCAGTTATATATACAAAGTCAATGTTGAAATAAATTGAAGCGGAAATTTGTAAAAAAAAAAAAAATTAAATTTAGTTTTATCTATATAAAATAAATATACTAAAAAAACACTGATGTGGTTTACTTATCAATTACAATCAAAAAGTGTCTGCTTCTTGAATTAATGTGTGAAGAAGCTATGCAAAAATTTCAATGATCTTTTAATGAAATAAGTTTATATACTCATAAATTATTTTCATCCCAAAACTTAAAAACAATTAATTAATTTTCTTTTCGGCATAGTACTTTTATTAATCTTAATTAATAAAGCGGAATGAACCGATAACTTATCCAGCACATGTTTTACACAGAGGATAATTAAAAACAATTGTATAGATATATATATATATATATATATATATATATATATATATATATATATATATATATATATATATATATATATATACATACACATACACACATACATACAATTGTTTATATATATATATATATATATATATATATATATATATATATTTAAAATTTAAATAAATATATACATTGTAATATATACATATAAGAAAATGTATAATTGTAAATTGTGTTATGCCACTGATCCTAGTATCTATTGAATTCACTATAAAACTCACTATTCAGGAAAAGTTTCCTGCAAGAGTTTCCCACTGGTTACAAATGACTTCATTCACATGGCTTCATTCACATGTTCTCATCTCATTAATAAGATCCTTCCTGCATTCTCTTTACGAGCAACAGCACAAAACCCCTGAAGAGCATTAAGTGTGCACCTGACGGCAGATGTCTTTAGCATCTTCTGAGAACTTCTCAGTATATTCCTCCTGGTCCTCACAAACTCGCCGGTCCACTTCCTCTCTCTTCACTCGCTCTTTACGGCGACGGAAAGGAGACTGACCCTGAATCATTTCGTAAATTAGACAGCCCAAACCCCACCAGTCAGGACTGAAGGTGTAGCTCTCGTTCTGGATGACCTCTGGTGCTAAAAACACATATGCATAAGAATGAGGTCAAACACTCCACGACAGGCACAGCAAAAGAGATAAGGGAAAGTGTCTGGCTCTTACCCATGTACCCCACTGTGCCAACACGCCCTCGTATCGTCTCGCCCTCTGGAATTTGCACGGCCAGTCCCAGATCAGAAATACGGATGTGCCCTGAAGAACAGCATTGCATTAAAAATCTGCAGTGTTGCCATTCCTAACGAGTCTAAACACGACATGCTTCAAATCAGCTCAGGTAAAAAGAATCTTCCCTCTAGATCCTGTTTTAAACTGCATAATCAGCGATCACTCACATCGCCGTTTACACATGATATTAACTGGCCCTTCAAATTATGAACACATTTAGTCGGGTTTTGTTTAGATACCTTCCCCTTATTTCATCATACTCAATATTGCACCAAAGTAAACTCGCCGCAACATTACTTTCACTTTCGATTTTGCAACTGTGCACAAGTTTGATCGTTATTAGTTTGCCTACAGGGAAAAACACTGCACTGAGGCACTACAGTCATTACATTCATTCTGCATTCAGTCACAAAGAGCATGCAGGAAATCTTGCAATGGCTGCTTTTCATAGATTTAAGCTTAACCTTTAAAGTCTGTGTGAACCAGAAGACTTTCTGCAGACTTTATTTCAGTATGACGATGTATTTTCAATGGGGTACATGACCACAGACTTTAGTTTTCAGTGTCCTTACATTTTCTTGTCATTACGAAATGGTTACGTTAAAGACTTAATTTCTTTCAAAATCAGAGATCTTCTCTGCCTGATAGATATACAATATGAAGTGGGTTTCAGATCAGACAAGATGCACTGAAAATTAATTTTCCCTGCCATTACTTTAACATATATGAAGCTTTATTTTACAGCACTATTTTTAATGAAGTTTTTGCTTTAGCCTGCTGGTACTGACGCCACTAGCGTTTACACGTTATTTCATCTCGTTTTATGCTTGAACAACTTAATTAATTCTGGAGTCTATTTAACTGAATGTATTTTAATTACATTGCAACACTGGTGCTGTAAAAGAAACCTTATTAAATTGAAAATAGTCACATTAACCTGTCACCAGAAGTTTATCATTGGCTGAAAAACACTACCTTCTACCTATGCCGTTTAAAGGCAAAAGGGGTACTAGTAAGGTGTACCTAATAAAGTGGCCAGTTAGTTTATATCGCTAGATTATAGTGTTTTTATTTATTAAGTCCAAACAATTCGATCCATTTCCGTATTATTTAAACTTTAATATCATTCATGTGTTTAAGTATTTTCTATAATGAGCTTAAAAATTCGAGATACCCAGCCACATAGCAAGTGGACTTGGCCCAAATGTGGCCTCATTATGGCACTGCTGGATTGTTGCTAGCAATGGCTTGCATAACGTCAGCCGAATGTGGGCCATGCATGGCAATGATGGCACTGCATGCATGACGGCAAATTACATTTGGGTCAGTTGTGGATGGGAGGTGTGTGGCCAGGTCAGTGTAGCAGTTGTTCACATTGTTTAGGTAACATTAGGCTGGGTTATGGCTCAGTTTTTGGGGTTTCTAGTTAAAGTGTAAACTTATAGCTGAGAATCTGTACCAATAATAAACCTGTTTTGGCCCAGTTCAGGGGCAGTTAAGGGTGATAAATTGGCTGAGATTCGGTTATGGCCCATGTGTGGCTCTTGTCTTTAATCCAGTTATGGGCCACTTCAGGCCTGTCATTCTTTGAGGTACTTGGGCCAAGGGAAAAGTTATTGTGTGGCCCAAAGCTGGGCCAGAAAAGATTTGTTATGTGGGCAGGTAGCAAAGAATTCTGGCCCACATTTGGCATAAAGCTGGCAATGCAAGCATTCATCCGGCACTGGCATATAGCATGTGGGTCAAACATGGCCCGGGTTTGTCAGAGGTGGCACCCTCTTTAAGGCAAACACAAGATTTAGGCCAGATGTAAAATGTAGTATTTGGCCCAGAAGTTAAAAATTGATATGTGGGCCATGTAAGTTTGGCCTGTCTTGACCCATTTTTAAAATATATTAAAATTATTGGTAACACTTTAATTTGATGGTCCATTTGAGTATTAGCAGACTGTCTGCTTAATATCTGTTGATACTGATTTATACTTCTGCGTCAAACGCCGGCGTATGCTAAGGCGCTGACGCATAGCCCTTCGCCGTGGCCGTTGGTGTCGCTGATGTGCACCTCTCAAAAAATGTAACTACACGTCGCTACGACGCGTAGCGCAAGCTCTGTGATTGGTCGGCTTGGTAGCGCTAACGAGTCTGGGCGGGACCGAGAGCCGCGTGAATAGCGCGAGCCTGATAGAGCGATTGTTTACAAGTGTGGAGTCACGTGAAGGAGCTCCGGATGGAAAGTTTTGTTTTGTGTTTACCTCATAGTTAAAGTTGTTACACGTCCGCCGGTTCCTGCCTCAAAATGAGCAAGTTTGAGCCACTTGTACATCCCAGAAGTGTTCAGGAAAAGCAAAACAGAAGCGAAGAAACTCGACACAGAGGAACATTTACACCTCACTGCCAAACTAGCGTTTCAGAAGTGTTAATGCAGACCAACAGAGACAGCGCGCAGAAGTATAAATGCACAGCTACGCGCGTTGCATGCGCCGTGGGTTACGCCGGTCACTTGACGCAGAAGTATAAATCAGGCTTAACCCTAACCTCAACCTAACAATCTACTAATAATCCAATAAGATTTAGTTGGCATGCAGATGCATTGTAACTTAAATTCTACAAACGAACCATCAAAATAAAGTGTGACCAAAATATTTGCAAAAGAAGTAAAGAAAAAAATTCTAACAATCAGGTCACTTGAACAAAAGCATGCCCATAGTGTGCCTTGTCAATTTCATTGCAATCGTGACACACCAACCTATCTGGCCCAGTTTAGGCCCCGTTATGGGTTAATAAATTGACTGAGACTTGACCCAGATATGGTCCATGTTTGGCCCTTGCCTGGAAGCCAGATCTGGTCCATTCATGTACCGAAAATCACTGCGGCATATGGGTCAAGCAAAACCAGATTGTGTGGGCCAGAGAAATTTGGCTATGTGGGTATACACTTAAATGTGTTTCAGTTTAACTAAACCTGTTATGTTAGTCGACAAAAGAGTTGAAAAAGTATGTTGATGGCAACGACGATACTTAATGTAATCGGGTTGTTTTGGTGCGCTTCATCACAACAGTATATACAAATGTTTGTTCAGTAGGCAGACTTCTGTGGCTGTTCGAATGCATTTCACCACATGAGCATCTGCACGACAAAAGTAATCAGATCAAATGCTTTTCTCAGGAAGTGGTTGAAAGTGAAGGAGCTCAAAATACTTTAGTTTCCATTTACACGTGAGTTCAGGGTACTTCACTTGTGATCGTACTGAGTAAAAAGCATCTTCATACAAGGAAAAGCCAGATTTGTATATTTTCTGAAGGAATGTGAGAAGTTTTTGTTTGTGTAAAACGTGCCGCCGCTGTGCATGGGTGTTTTGGGTGAACGCCAGGACATTGCAGTGTGGTTACTAAGATGTTGCTTACAAGCAGAACTCAAGAGAGCGCATATTTAAGTCAAGATAAACATGAACAACATAAACGAGAGGGAAAGCAACAAAAAGAGGCTGTGAAAAGCTGAATAAGAAATGCTTACCACGATCATCTAGCAGAATATTTTCTGGTTTCAAGTCTCTGTGAAAGAAAGAGAAAACATGAATTGGACTGAACTGAGTGCTAACTTTGTCATTACCTAAATTATTTAAAAGATTGTTTACTGCAGGATGATTTTTTTTTGGCTTATGTTCATCAAGGATGCATTTATTTGATCACATATGCAGGGGAAAAGATAACATTGTGCAAGAATCATTACAATTTACAACAACCAGGGTTTCTGTGGGTTTCATCAAGTCAGATTTAAGACTTTTTAAGACTCCTTTTAAGACCATTCTAAAATTTTAGACTTATACAGGGCTAAACACTAAAGATTTTTTGTAATGAGTTGGCGCCAATGGAATTGGAAAAAAAACAAAAGTAGTTTTTTCTAAACCACATATTTTATTGTGTCAAAACAAGAGAATTTTTGTTGTGTACACTTTTTTCACCATAATGTTTTTTGACAAGTCAACATTCTTAAAAGTATATTTATTATAAAGAAAATTACATCAATAATCATATTGATTATACAAACAAACATATATATATATATATATATATATATATATATATATATATATATATAGTTTCAATCAGAATAATTAGCCCCCCTTTGATTCTATTCTTTTTTAAATATTTCCCAAATGATGCATAAAAGAGCAAGGAAATTTTTACAGTATGTGTGATCATATTTTTTTTTTCTGGAGAAAGTCCTATTTGTTTCCTTTCAGCTAGAATAAAAGCAGTTTTTAAATTTTGAAAAACAATTTTAAGGGCAAAATGATTAGCCCTTCAAGCTATATATTTTCCAATAGTCTACAGAACAAACCATCGTTATACAATAACTTGCCTAATTACCCTATCCTGCCTAGTTAACCTAATTAGCCTAGGTAAACCATTAAATGTTACTTTAAGCTGTATAGAAGTGTCTTGAAAAATATCTAGTCAAATATTATTTACTTTCATTATGACAAAGATAAAATAAATATGTTATTAGAAATGAGAAATAGAAACTATGATGTTTAGAAATTATAAAATCTTTTCTCCGTTAAATAGAAACCTTGCGATGTCTCCTGCCTGTTTTTAAATCTTATGTCCACTCACCCTTACTTCTGTAAATAGTTTTTGTGGAAATGGATTATGTGAAGGGATTTATTGTTGTTATTATCATGAGAAATTGTTGAATTGTTTTACTTTTCTTTTGCTGATTTGGGTATTTAATTAAGAGAATGTGCTGTAAAAATGTCTAATAGATGTTGTGAATTGTATCACTTTGAATTAAAAACTTAAATACATATAAATAAATAAAAATATATAGATGGATTGCTGGTGATTGGATGAGTTTCGGCCTGATTAGCTTTTAAAATTACCTTTTAACATTTCAAATTAAGACCTGTTAAAAATTATTACAAATTTTTAATTTTAAAATGCCGGCAGCTGGCTCTCTGCATCTCTCCTATGGTCGCCCACTGAAGCTAAGCAAGGCTGCACCTTGTCAGTACCAGGCAGTGGCGTAGCGCAAAATGCGGAGGCCCCCCTGCAGGGATCGCTGACGGGGCCCCCTGATGAAGGGGGGGAAGAGGGGAAATACGTCATACGTCAATTTGCATATCACTGACGTCATCACGTTCTGCCGTTTCTGTTTGTTTAACAGCATATGGTCAATAAAGGGGTATTTATAATTGCACTACACTTTATTTAAGTATGTTTATTTAAATAAATTTATTGCTGTTCGAATAAAGTATGTCATTATAGATGTGTGAATGTGCAGTAATCTCTCATATGTAATAAACTCAGACAAGTTCAGAAACTGTCACTAAAATATCTGTGATTGTGAACAAGAAAAGAATAAACGGTCCAATTAAATTGTTAAAATAAAGTAGAAGTACATCGGTTTGACTGTAAAAGGGAAATACCTTCACACTGCCTGTGCTAAATCATTTGTCGTCGGTACGCAGAGGGGTGATCTGCTCTCGGGCTGCAGGTGGGAGAGGCTGCTGTAGAGGACTGACTGGGCCGCCTGTCAGGGCTGTGAGGCGGGGGAGGGGCCAGCGGTATCACACGCAGCTCGTTGAGAAGAGTAGGGACGGTACAGTATGGACAAATGACAGTCTAAAAAAATCTCCAATAACCCACAAAAAAGTCGCTAGATTTGTCGCTAGGGGGGTCTGAAAAGTCGCTAAATCTAGTGACAAAGTCGCTAAGTTGGCAACATTGGCGGCAAGCAATCAGAATGAAGTAGTCCACCGCTTGAGAGGTGTTCAGAGAACACAGACCTGTGAACTTTGGTTCCGACCACAGTTGTTCCCAAGAGTTTGATTATTGCGGTTGCCGGTGGATTTTCAATTACTGCGGGCCCGTCCGCTACGCCACTGGTACCAGGAGACCACATGGGAAAGCTACGATTCTGCTGGAAGTGGTGTTAGTGAGGCCAGCAGGGGGCGCTCAACCTGTGATCTGTGTTGGTCTTAACGCCCCAGTATATTGATGGGCACTCTAAACTGCTCAGTGATATGTTAAACCGAGGTCCTGTATCTCTGTGGTTGTTAAAAATCCCAAATTTGCCCACTGGCCTCTGTCCATCATGGCCTCCTAACCCTCCCCATATCATAATTGGCTTCATCACTCTGTCTCCTCTCCACCAATCAGCTGGTGTTTGGTTTGCAATCTGGCACAATATGGCTACCATCGCGTCATCCAGGTGGATGCTGCACACTGGTGGTACATAGATTTCCCCAATTGTGGACCCACATAGGAGACTTCCCCCATTGTGTAGTGCTTTGAGTGTCTAGAAAAGCGCTTTAAAAATTTAAAGAATTATTGTCATTAAAGACCTACAACAAAATATTTAGAGAATTTAGGCCTAAAATTTAGTTTTTGAGTTGTAAGACATTTTAAGTCTTTTTAGGACCCCGCGGACACCCTAAGAACTGATTTCTATTTGATTATATTTTACATGTCAAAGCAGATTTTTCAGCATCATTAATCCAGTCTTCAACCCCTCATAGTCCTTCAGAAATCCTTCTAATACTTATTTGGTGCTCAATAAACATTTCTTCTTATTATCAATGTTGATCATTTTAATAGTGCGGCTTAATCATTTTTTGTTTAAAACCAGAGTCCATTTATTAAGGATTCTATTATTAAAAGAAAATTCAGAATAACATAACATAACATTCACTCAGATTAATAATACTACTAATAACTGCTTATATTTATATTATTTTCTGGACACTCAAAGCGCTTAACATATTTTTGGTGGGAATCTCCTCATCCACCAGCAGTGTGCAGCATGACATGATAGCAGCCATTTGGTGCCAGACTGCAAACCACACATTGGTGGAGAGGAGACAGAGTGATGAAGCCAATTATGATATCGGGATGGTTAGGAGGTCATGATGGACAGACGCCAGTGGGCAAATTTGGCCAGGATGCCAGGATTAAACCCTTATTCTTTTTCGAAGGGCATCCTGGGATTTTTAACAACCAAAGAGAGTCAGGACCTTAGTTTAACGTCCCATCTGAAAGACAGCGCTTACTGAGCAGTATAGAATGCCCTTCGCTATACTGGGGCATTAGGACACACGGACAACAGGTTAAGCACCTCCTGCTGGCCTCACTAACCACTTTCGGCAGCAACCTAGCTTTCCCATGTGGTCTCCAATTCAGTTACTGACCAGGCTCGGCCCTGCTTAGCTACAGTGGGCGACCATATAAAAGTTGCAGAGAGTTAGCTAATCTGTGTCAGTGCTAAATAAAGGTATTAAATGGTTTAAAATAATAATAATAATGACAATAAATTACTAACATGAGTAAAACTGTGGTGACAAGGTAAATATAAACCGAATCTGCCTGCTTTGAATAAAAAGCATTTGTTTATATTCCTTTTGCATGAAGCATGAGTCCTGCCAACATAGATGGAAAGTAAAGATTCCCAAATATGCACACAATTTAAATACATTCAAATCCTGCAGCTGAACATCTACGTGACCACCGGATTTCTCTATTTTCAAAATTTGCAATTTTTACCATGCAAATTGTGTGAAAAAATCTCCCACATAGTAGCAAGACAAAATCTACAGACTGAATCACTGATTTCCTGAACAATCTGTCTGAAGATTTGGGAAATGTATGCAAACGCACCTGTAGACGATCCGCTCTCGATGCAGATCCTCTAATCCGCAACAGATCTCTGCCGCGTAAAAGATGGCCCGCTGCTCATCGAAACCTGAGTTTCCCATGTTATAGATATGAAACTTCAGATCACCACCGTTCATTATGGTCAACACCAAACATAGAGCGTCCTTAGTCTCATACGCATATGCCAAACTAACCTAGAGGCAGAAAAGAAAGACATAAAGAGGCGCATTGTTATCCATTCATGAACGTATGAAACATGAAACTCGTGCTGCATGCGAAACAGTCAAATGAGAAATGTTTGTTCAGGTGTGAGCACACTGACGTAAATCATCTGGATGACTGGCACCTGTAATACTGCGCAATTCAGTAAGTGCACAGTTATTCCTGGAGAAACAGACTAAACTGTACAGTCCAAAAGGGAGACACAGGAAGTGCACTGTATATGGTTTTAAACTGTAGTGCTTTTTGTCTCACAGAGGCTAATAGGGATACTCAGGGCTGTGTGATATGAAGTTAGAAATTCATTCATTCATTCATTCATTCATTCAATTCATTCATTCATTCATTCATTCATTCATTTGTTTTGGGCTTAGTCCCTTATTTATCAGGGTTCGTCACAGCGAAATAAACCGCCAACTATTCCGGCATGATAGACATTGTACTGACAAAATATAAAGTCGGTCGTTTCATATTGTGAAGTTTCACACACTAATTTAGAGAGGAGCACGTGATATTATTGACTGCAGCTGGTCACTTATCTGCAATTATTAGTTAGCCAATCAGATTATTCCAAACTCACTATAAGTAGCCTAGCAAAAACTACTCCCTTACCTTCGTTTTCCAAAGAAACCCCCATCTACCCCTTCTCCCACTCTCCTCCTTCACTACAGGGAGCTCTCGAGAACCACCTGATCTCGTACTCCCCTTACATGCTCTATCAACCAGGCGGGAGCCCTGGGCTCAACTATCTCCGAGCTCAGGGTTTTCTCCCGGGACAGCATGCCAAACCTGCTAACATTTGTCAAACAATATCTAAGTGTGAACTCTTGAAATGCTCTTTCATGATGTCACAAAATACATTGTTTACTGTAATATTTTTATGAGCCCAATATTACACACTATTACAGGAATGCAGACAGAAACCTGAATAACGGCATAGCAATTGCAATGTTAACCCCTTCCGACCCGAATAGTGTTCAAAGTTTCTGAGACCAAATTGTAAAAATAAAAATTCAACACCCTTTAAGTATATTTATTTTTGACCATTTCAATGGACATCAGGTCAGGGGTGTGTTTACAAAAACCATCGTAAGCCAACTAAGGTCGCAAGTTGCATTGTTTCAAACAGTTTGTTAAATTGGCGATTCCCAAATCCGTTGTTCCAACGAACATTCGCAATTTTTTACAATTCAGTTTGAGCAATCTTCATACTGACAATTGTGCTCCCTTTGTAGTGCACTTTGAAAGCATTGATGTCATTTTAAACACAGTCGTGGGTCAGGTGACCTATTATTTAAAAGTGGAATTTACATTCAACACCAAAGCTTGTGAAAACAAAAATATATAGCATTCGTTAAAGCTTATATTTTCTAGTAGGTTATTCATTAAGAAATATATCTGTACTGTATATGACATGGTTAGAACATTTCTGCAGTGGTTTAAATGTGTCAAACTGTAAAAGTAGACTTAAGAAAAAAACAATATCCTACTTAATAATAATACATTAATAATAATAATAATTATTATTATGAAGTAGTATTTTTTTCTTTGCTTAATAAACAGCCTACTGTAAATTACAACCATTAGCCTAACAATTTATATGATTTATATGAGATAAATCATATAATTTTGCCAGGATGCCGGGATATAATATGGAAATATTAATATGGAAAATGAGTGCATGTTTTTACTAAAACTAATATTGGATGTTTTTTTTTTAAATGTGTGCGTGTAAAACAATATAATTTGCACAAAGAAATTCTGGGTTTAGAGTGTCATTATGGGCATTTTACGTTAGCAATAACATGGTTCAAATGGATCTGCGACAAAGAAACTACCCTTTTGGAAATTACTCGTCACTGCATTGTTTAATTTTGAAGATTTAGTTGTATAGATTGCACCTTGTTTTTAACAAATTTTATCTTCAGAAAATTCTTCTTCATTCTATTATATTCTTCGTTCCAGCATTAAATTGATACATTAATATAGTCTCGTTTTTTTACATAAAAAGTTAAATCAGCATTACTTGAGATTTAATTTCACTAACAAATCCCATTAAACCTATTGTACATCCTAATAGACAGACATATTTGAAAAAAAATCCTGATGTTAAAAAGATTTTAAAATTTAATTAGTAAGAGCAATCTCTGTTTTTTACATACAATCTATGAAATACTGATAATACTGATAAAATATTAATAAATCTGAATAAAAACATTGTAAATGTGGCTTATGTCTGTGTATGAAGTTATACCATGCTGCTTTTCAGTGTAGTGGATTTTTTTTTCTTTTCAAATTACAACATGCCGAGCCTTACTGCCATTTGATTGGCTGATAATCACCCACTCTCATGGACTGCAGGCTTTAAATGAGATGAAATGCTCAGGAACCACAAAATACATAGGCTGGCATGTGATGTCCATTGTAATGGACACAGCGTCCAAAGGGGTTAAAAGTACAATGTTTACATTTTGCATTTTATATAGAGATGTTTTTAATGTTTATTCATTTTTTTAAATGTTTTTTTTTATATTTTATTCATATTTATTTCACAAAATCGCCTGAAGTTCTTAATAAAGTGAGAAATATGATCACATATGAATGAGTATATTTCTGAGTACAGACTTTAAAATGTAAAAAAGAAATAGTCCTTTGCATGTGGTCCATATATAAAAACTATTAATTGAATTATATCTACATCGCAATTTCTATTATTACATATGCTAACATTCAATCCATTGCATCATTTAAGGTGTTTGAGCAAACTTTGTTGTCATATTTTGGACTGTACTTGTCTTTCCTGAGGATGTTTTTGTTTATGTGGTGAGTTTTTGATGAATATTTATGTTTGAAGCCATTATTACACCAGTTTTAACATCTGCCAGACTGAATAAAAGCATTGAAAAGTGCAAAAAGTACCATACAGTTTGAGGAATCACTCATTTCTGTAACCCTAAATGACTAGTAACTTTAAGTTTAATACTCAGGATCAGGAAAGGTTTAGAAAGAAAGCCTAAGTTGCAATAATGATGGTGACGTTTGCCTCAGAAAGTCTGTTTAGAAAGGTTAAATCCCTAGCGGTGTATTATTATAACAGCAGTATGTCCTCAGCCTGTGAGTGACGTGTGTGCAGAAGTTGGAAACCGCCGTGTGAAGGAGGGAGCGGTTCTCAGTCTTCAGCTGTTACACCCAGCATTGTGGGTGGTTTGGGTTTCTGAAGCAGACAGATGTGGGAACAAGCTGTGAACTCAAACAAGAAGATGATGGTGCTGTGAAAATCTGCAGCGCTACAAGACCACGAGGACCATCAAAAGACGCTTTACAGGAAACACAACACCAAAATCCGAGTGGACTGAAACTAAACTGTGAGCACATGCAGTAATTTAGTCATTTGTGGTGAAAGTGGTGCTTTGTTTTTAATTTAAAGGAAATAAATGATTCCTCAAATACTCTGGTAACTAAACAAATTAACTAGTTGAAGCAGCTTGAGTTTCCAGAACACATACTTCATGTAAATATACTAATGGCCGATTCACACAAGGCTTCAGTGTCAGTGCTTGACGGAGGCCGTGTCTGAAGTTGGGGCTGACACTATCATCATAGTAGCCAATGAAACAAGTCCGCAATCGGCAACTGTCTGAGCTGGGAAATTTGCATGAAGCGATCTGATTGGCTGATGCTTCCGTTAGCGCATGAAAATTTCAAAAATTCCCAAATGTTTTCAGCAAGCAACGCCCCTAATGCAGCCCCGAGGGACCCACAACTGAGTTCTGCAACGCTTGACGGGTAAAGTCTAGATCTGATATGTTGTTTAACGGAAGTGCGATATGCACATCAATATAGCAGCATTTTTTAGGACACTGTATAACATTAATTCATATTTTTACAGTACTGTGACGGTTGGATTTGTGTTTAGTGTTGTTGTGGGGGTAGACATAAAAAAAAAATTTAATGGGTAATTTAATAGATAACATAAATATTACTCAATACAATCACTGTTTTTACGTTACTGTGACGGTTGGGTTTAGGGTAGAGATTAATAAAATACAATTAATGAGAAATTTAATAAATAAAATAAATAATTTTTGTTAACTTCTGGCCGCAATCGTGTGCGATCTAGCAACAACCCACTTGATGTTAACCATTCAAAGTGAATGGGAAGTGTTGATGCTGATGCCCCGTGTGAACGAGGCGTAACATTTGGGCAACTTTTTTTCCCCTTAAATAAGAAATTACTACTTTTTTATTTATATACTTTTAATTTTGCCAAAATTAAACCCAACACGTGTTAAGCTTTGAACATTAATTCTACAGAAAATAGTTAAATTGGGCGACATGGTGGCTCAGTGGTTAGTAGGCATGGGACGATAACTGCGTTCAAGGTATACCGCAGTATGGAAAAGTCAAAACCGTTAAAGTTTTCTGTATTATCGTTTCTAAGGTATGTGTAAGATTTTTTATTTACATTTACTTTGTTGGTTTTTTAGGACAGCAGTATCTTCAGCAGAAAAGATATCCAAAGATGCCGTTTTAAATGGTAAATAAATCTGTGATTTTGAAACTAATGAATACAGCAGAAGTCAATGATTCATTGGAATTATTTGGCCTGACGTGTTTACTGCTCCAAAATATTTTAAATGTTTCTCAAAATAAAATATAGTGTGTAAAAAAGAGAAAAAAGTTTTAGTTTTAGGCCAGTTGGCATTTCTGTGTGGAGTTTGCATGTTCTCCCTGTGTTGGCAGTTTCCGGTTTCCCCCACAGTCCAAAGACATGCGGTGTAAGTGAATTGAAAAAAATAAATTGGCTGTAGTGTATAGGATGTAGGATGTATCCCAGTACTGGTTTGCAGTTGGAAGGGCATCCGCTGTGTAAAACGTATGCAGGATAAGTTGGCGGTTCATTTTGCTGTGGCGACCCCAGATGAATAAAGAGACTAGGCCGAAAGAAAATGAATGAAAAAATATATTGGATTACACTAATTTAGATTAAAACTGAAGGTTCATATGATTTTATTTTAATATTATTTAATTATTGTTTTTACCCTGCAGGCACAGGACGCCAACATGATGTCATATTGATGTTGTACCACAATGTACCCCAAAATCAAGGGGACATTGGATTTGATTTGGAAATGAAAATCAGGCTGACATCAAAATCCAATGTCAGGCAGAAAATGTCTAACGTCCAACCTAAAATCAACATCTAATCATGTTACACCTTGTTTGGTTTTGGTCACTTTCCAACACAACCTAAAATCAACCAAATATTAACGTAATTTGAGTTCCTTTTTGGACATTAAAATAACGTCGTCCTTAGACACTGGCTAGACATTGAATTTTGGTCACCTGATGTCATGACCTAAATCTAACCTAATATTAACGTCTTAATATGCTGTGTGCCTGCTGGGTAGCTATTATTATTTTACTTTCTTTTGTATTGTATATATATCGTATGTTTTATTGTAATTGTTGTGTAAATGTTTGTTGCAGATGTGTTTGAATATTATATTAAAATAATAAACAGAGTAAAAAAATTAATATATTAATAATATATTATATATAATAATGACAATAATATATATCATAAATATAATATATCAAGCTTTACAGAAGACTTCCATTTTAAATAAAGGTTTGTTTTCTCATCACGCACATATGTTGATTACAGTTGTGTGTTGAATAAATATTATTTAAACACACTAGTACATGAAAATACAAGTTCAGTTCTAGTTCAGCTTTTTTTATTTACTTGAGTGTGTTTATATAACTTGCAGTGCTTTGCATTTTTTTTACATGTGTGTGTGTGTTTGTTTCTTTTTTAAGTATATATACACATAGTATATAGTATGTTAACAGTGCAATAAGACACAAGCAGAGAACAGCGAAGAGCATAAAAGCTGTTTCCCATCACACACAGCTCATATTAGTCATGCTATTATGTCACTTTATACTGTTAGAGTTTACTTGTCGTCCTCAACTTTTAAACATGAGTCTGTTTATACATAGTGAATGCACTCTGGGGCTGCAGAGTATGTTTGTGTGTGTGTATGTGTGTGAAAGAGAGAGAGTGTGTGTGTGGGTTTAGGGTTTAGAGCACTTGACTTCACTCTCTAACGCTGCTGTTTGGTCAGTGTTGCCAGGCAACAGGGATGTTCTCATTTGTGAAGTAGTTCATGAAGAGCAATCGTTCCTGCCTGTGGCATGAATGCACACAAAGACACACACACGCATGCTTTTGCATACGCATAAATACTCATTTGTCTTTGCTTTAGATTTGGATTTACATTATATATTTAAGACACTTGCGCATATTTGCAATGCTCAGCACCTCTTACCTGTGTGTGTGTGCGTGTGGCAGTGTGTGTTAGTGTTAGTGTGTGTTAGTGTGTGTGGGTGGCCAGAGGCTCAGGTGCTCTACAGCTGTAGTGGAATGAATCACAGGCCGACATTACACTGCAGGGACTGTGTGCAACGTCTGTGCACATGTTCTGCTGCCTGCTCTCCTTTAAAACACAATGCTTTTCAGATCCTAGGTTATTTACAATGGAGCCACATTCCATGTCCTCAAAATTCTACAAACAATACCCCATAAAGACAATGTGAAAAAAGTTTATTAAAAATAAAAAACCTGAAAAATCACATCTACATCAGTATTCACAGCCTTTGCAATGAAGCTCTAAATTGAAAACAAATCAGAAAAATAAGAAACAAATGTTTCAGCAGCTTAATTGGAGTTCACGTGTGGTAAATTCAGTTGATTGGACATGATTTGAAAAGGCATACCTGTCTATATAAGGTCTCAGGGTTAACAGTGCATGTCAAAGCACAAACCAAGCATGAAGACAAAGGAATTGTCTGTAGACCCCCGAGACAAGAATGTCTCGAAGCACAAGGCTGAGGAAAGTTACAGAAAGATTTCTGCTGCTCTGAAAGTTCAAATGACCACAGTGGCCTCCATCATCCGTAAGTGGAAGATGTTTGGAACCACCAGGACTCTTTCTAAAGCTGGCCGGCCATCTAAGCTGGGTGATTGGGGGAGAATAGCTTTAGTCAGGGAGGTGATCAATAACCTGATGGTCATTCTGTCTGAGCTCCAGCGTTCTTCTGTGGAGATAGCAGAACCCTACGGAAGGACAACCATCTGTGCAGCAATCAGGCCTGTATGATAGTGTGGCCAGTCAGAAGCCGCTCCCCGCCTGCAATTTGCCAAAAGGCATCTGAAGGACTCTCAAACCATAAGAAACAAAATTCTCTGGTCTGATGAGACTAAAATTGAACTCTTTGGAGTGAATGCCAGGCGTTACGTTTGGACAAAATCAGGCACCGCTCATCATCAGGCTAAAACCATCCCTACATTGAAGCATGGTGGTGGCAGCATCATGCTGTGGGGATGTTTTTCAGCAGCAGGAACTGGAAGACTAGTCAGGATAGAGGGAAAGATAAATGCAGCAATGTACAGAGACATCCTGAATGAAAACCTGCTTCAGACAGCTCTTGACCTCAGACCAGGGAGACGGTTCATCTTCCAACAGGACAATGAACCAGAGCACACCACCAAAATATCAATGGAGTGGCTTCAAACAACTTGGTGAATGTTCTTGAGTGGCCCAGCCAGAGCCCAGACCTAAATCCTATCTAACATTCCTGGAGAGATCTGAAAATGGCTGTACACAGTCACTCCTCATCCAACCAACCTGATAGAGCTTGAGAGGTACTGCAAAGAGGAATGGGCAAAAATTCCCAAAGACAGGTTTGCCAAGCTTGTGGCATCATATTTAAAAAGACTTAAGGCTGTAATTGCTGCCAAAGGTGCATCCACAAAGTGTTGAGCAATTACATTAATATAAAATAATTGAGCAAAGTATTGACAATTGTGTTAATGTATTTTTGATCAAGCATTTGACTCAAAAAATAAATAAATAAAATTCTGCTTGTTTAAAAAATACTTATTTATAATAAGCTGAACCAACACAATTCTAATGTTTAATTTGTACAAACAATTAAGTTGACTTGATGAATTTGTGTTAAGACAATGTGAAGGAAGTCTTTTTTACAGTATTGTCTGTGAATGTTCAGCACGGAATTTTGATATTTACATTGTTACCAAATACCAAATACATATAATTCAAAAACGTGTCAAGCTATTTCAGTTGCAATTGTTCTCTATGGGACCAAAAAATAAAAAGAGAAACTCTGTAAAGCCTCTTTCCTCCATTCAGTGAAAGTGAATTTTTCAGGCAAAAATGATGATCAAATAGAGCTTTATAAACGTGGTTCTTATAACCTGTGCATTGAAATCATGTAATATCCTTGTGTAAAGATTAGACAAAAACACACAAACCATTATTCTCTATTTTTGTTCGAAACATCACAAAGCAACACTTATACAAACTTGGAACAAAGATTCCCATAAAAAAAAAAAAACAGTACAGTTGAAAATAATGACAAAATCGTTTGAACGTTTCAGGAATGCCTTTCCAGCCTTAAGTGGGTGACTACTTCAAGATTGTTACAGGACTACCCTGTGAAATATGCTTTGTTTGAATCTCTTTATACCATGAAAATAACCTAAATTCCTCTGTTAACACAGCAAATATTAAATGAATTTTTATGGCTTGCCGCAGCTGAACGGCTGTCATAAACCAGCAGCATCGCTTTGTGGTTTAGCTAGTCAGAAAGTAAACAATCCATTTGATTTTGAACTACTGCTCTGAGCAAGATTTATCCAAACTGCTCATGACAAATGCATTTGAAATAGAGATTTGCCTCACATTAAACTAGAATATATAACAAACCTTCACACCTTATGAAAACCTCACAGAAATTAAATCACATAGATAGACAGTTAGATAGATTGATAGACAGACAGACAGACAGACAGACAGACAGACAGACAGACAGAGGCAGATAGATAATTGATCAGACAGACATAGAGATAGATAGATAGATAGATAGATAGATAGATAGATAGATAGATAGATAGATAGATATATAGATAGATAGATAGATAGATAGATAGATAGATAGATAGATAGATAGATAGATAGATAGATAGATAGATAGATAGATAGATAGATAGATAGATAGATAGATAGATAGATAGATAGACAGACAGACCAATAGACAGACAGACAGACAGACAGACAGACGGATAGATAGATAGATAGATAGATAGATAGATAGATAGATAGATAGATAGATAGATAGATAGATAGATAGATAGATAGATAGATAGATAGATAGATAGATAGATAGATAGATAGATAGATCATTACACAAATAATACAGACAAGACCATCATGCAACCATCACATCAGGTCAAGTAAAAAAAGAGGAATAAAAAGAAAGTAGTACTTACTACAAAACTACTGTTAACTTTTTCTAAAATGCGTTTTTCATTTAATGCCATTGCTTCACCTTTTCTTTTCTTCACACGTTTCTTCTCCAGCTTTTTACAGGCGTACATCTTACCAGTGGCACGAACCTGGCAGGCACAAACCTGGTGGAAAGAAATAAACATTCATTTATTTATAAAATTCAGTGTACTTATAGGGCCACACACTACTTTTCCAGCCGATTTCAATTTTATCACTTGATTGAATAGGTGTTATTAGTGGTTATTAGCTGATAGATATGGGCCAGTAGGGGCCTTCCATGCTTGTGGAAGGCTCAGAAAGCTGGTAACATCCATACTCATGGTTAATCAGCTATTGATCACATACGGCTGCAGCCAAAAGTTAACAAGAATTATTTATATTATAATCTGTAAAAAACAGATTTGGATCTGAAGTTTTCTCTATAAGTATGCCTACTTAATCATGTGGATGGATGATAACAGCCTTCTGAGCCTACTAGTAGGCGCAGGAGGCACCTACTGGCCCATATCTATCAGCTGATAACCACTGATAACGCCCATTCAATCAAATGACAACATTCGAAGCGGGTGATTATTTTAATGTTATTTTTTATATTAGTGTTTACAACTTTTATATTTAACTGTAAGCAAACAGTTAACAGCAAACAGTCATTACAAAAGAACAGACTTGTTAAAAAAAACAGTTTTTGTTTTTATGTATTTTGTAATCACTGTTTTATTGACTATGTGTGAAAAATTTGTAAGAAAATGTAGAATTAAATAACTGCATTTTACTTAACAACCACTGCTGTCCCTTTTAACAAGGGTTATTGTTTAATATCTTAATAGGACATGATATCAAATTCTTAAATAAGCAAAAACATTAAACTACTCACCTCACCAAATCCGCCCTTGCCCAATACCCTGTAATGTCTGAATGTGTTTTTGGTTACTGGTTGCCTGCGAATTAAATAGAGTTCAAGTCAATTCATTGCATGAGTCATAATGCACTAATAACAATGCACCGTAAATCCCAAAGTATACTTTATTCGTACATACACAATTTACACATGAGTTTTCAAAATGTTGTCCATTATTGGTTATGCATAACACAACTTCTGTTTTTATAAAAACATTTCAACTAGGGATGTCGAAATTATGGATCGAAGGAAAAAAACAGCAGGAAATGTGAGCCAAAAAAAGCAGCTTTCACACCAGACATGGAAAGAGCTAAGCTATGAAACCCATTCATTTTAATGCACCATCTAAAGGCTGCTGTGCTGTCATAGCAATGCCTTTTTAGTTGACACCTCTAGACTCATTTAATGTCAATGCCCATGAGATTGGCTGACATTTTTTAAAATCATTGTTTTAAACTATGATTTAATAAAATAATAAATAATAATTTCGGTTTTCGTTTTTGGTTCAAGTACATCCAAAATGTTCTGTTTTGTTCCGGAATATGTTTGTTGCTTTCTTATTTAAGTTATGGACACTGCAGCTTGTAAGGCTGATATTCAAAAATAGTTTTTTCCTTTTGTTTTTTTTTGTATGATGGTCTTGTTAAAGAGATATACTAAAATTTAAAATGTTGTCATTTATTATACACCTCCATGTTGTTTGTAAAACATATAAGACTAGTGAGACTGGACTTGAATGTCCAGAAAGGTAGCAAAAACATCACTGAAGAAGCTGATGTCACTTCATGTGCAAAAAACTATTTTCTTTTAATGTTCTTTTACTTCCAGATCAATTTCCAGACAGGAATAAGAGTCAAAATGAAACTTTTACTAAGTTTGTATGTTTGACTACTTGCATGTGCTTACGTGTAATATATAAATTATATTTTGGGCTTTAGTGCACATTCATGATAAAATTCAGGCTGAATCACTGGACGACCTCAATGGAAGCATTTACACATAGCATAGCTACAGATCAGTTATGACCCATGATCATATAAGCAGAAAAAATAGCACATGAATTCTGATATTTTCAGATCGGTTTCAGTCCTCATTCAAATGTGGAAATAAAATCCAGTGTTCCCACTCTTAACCAAATGTCCAATTCCCTGACTTGTTAAAAAAGCTGAATTTCCATGGCCTATAATGAATGGAAAAAATGCCATGCTTTGCATAATATTGAAATAGTTTGAGCTTGAATATCAGTTTTCATGAATTTAAAGCCATTATAAAAGCAAAAATGGGTAATTTACCTTAACATTTTAAAACAAAAGTAAAAGGAATGAACACCCAGTCTTTTAAGTGATTATTTTGAAACCAAAGCTCTTGAAAATGTACATTTTCTTTCCATGTTTGTTGTAATTAACAGTTTTATCGTGGTGACTACACACGTCTTAAGTGACTGCCAGGAAAAGGATAAAATGGCATGACATGTTATCAAATATTTAAATTTTGATAAATGACAACTAAAAGCAACAAACAAAAGACTCTTAGGGTGCTTTCACACCTGTGAATCGATTTAGTTGTTCCGAAACAGGGATTAAAATTGTTACATTGTTGCTCTTTGCGCGGTTCGCTTTCACACTGCAAAGTTTCTAATCGGACCAAAAGAGCTAAAACAAGTCACATGTGAGTAAACTCTCCTCACATTGGTCAGAGAATCAGGGTTTATTTTGCAGAGTCCCTCTCAGCTATCAGGGGAGGTGGTGGTTTGATGATGCTTGACAAGGTGTGCGTGACGTGTCTAAAGAGCAAGGAGAGATGCAGTGGGGAGGGGTGAGAAGCGTGCACGACGTATTTGAGGACCGGGAGGGAGACGCAAAATTACCTGGAGATTATCACTCGTTTGCGGGCATTCGGGAGACTCCTGAAACCTCCCGTCCTACTCATAATTCTCTCTTCATTTAGCCGTATGCCTATTACATATCCATAAAACACTGTGATATAACCGTGCTCGGATTGTATTGCTTTCTCACTGCAATCGATCCGCTCCAGAGCTTGTTTCAATCGAGCCGAGACCACCTCATTCAAGCGATCTCGAAGCGATAGATTTGGCGCGGATAACTGGGCAAACGAAACAGGTTTCGAAACAAAAGTGTAGTTGTGAAAGCACCCTTATATTCTATGACCTGGACTAACATTTTCTATCACATTCCCTAACATTCGATGTCTGGAAATTCTAAAACTCTACGATACTCCAGAAATTCAATAACCAGTGGGAACCCTGAAATCTGATATGAATTGAATTTGCGCATTTGCAACTGCCATTTTAATAAACGGATCAGATATTCACCTGTCAATATTGTTTGCAAATAACATTAAAGGGTCACGAAACACCAAAACACATTTTTTGAGCTGTTGACAGTCGTATATGTGTCCCACACTGCTAAAAACACTATTAGGACACCTATATTTCACTAAAAAGTGTAAATTGGTTGTTTTTGCGTTATTTCAAGCAAATTCGTACTTCCGGTTTGAAACGAATTTTTGAAGCTGCGTCACGGTCATGACATAATAGCGTTGTATTCCAGCGTGCAGACTGGACGCCTGTGCCAGAGTGAGTCTTATTACGTCTTACAGTGTGCTGCATTAATGCATGAGTAAGGCTTGGTTCAAACCAATCAGCGCGCTCTATTGTGCAACTTCATTAATATTCATTACTATCACCGTGTTTTCAGGACAGAGACGCCACGTTGTGTTGGCAAAACAAGCGTGAAGTGTTGCTTTTATAGTTTGCTGCGGTTAAGTTTCGTTTTCATTTTCTCTCTGTGAGAGCGCAGCTGGAGTCACGTGTGGATTAACAGTGTACGCGACGCTCGACAACAATAACTTACGTGTCTAAGGAGGATTATTGTTTACCTGAGAGCTGTTCTCATCTGCAAACGCTGAGATCTGGATTCGTTTGTAGTATTCTCTTCATAAAGACGCGGCTCTAGTTGCTGGTGATTGTCCTGTCTCTACAGATTTGGTAAGTGAGCGACCAGTGCTCTTTGTTTATTCAGTTTGTTCGTATCTAACAAACTATTGCACAGAGTGTAAACACATTAGCACCACAACCAAACTTTAACCTCGTGTAGGGTTTTTACCGCATTTAGTGACCGGAATAACACGCGCGGCTTTCTGACACTACCTGTCGTGTGCATCTAAGTTTCTGGGAAATGCGGAGGGTTTTTTTCTCTTATTCGCCGTGCGGTATAAAACATTGCATGAAAAATACACGCTTAGAGCAGTTCCTCGAATCAAATATCTCGTGTGTCGCGAGGGGCATGAATGAATTCCCTGAATGAAAGAGCCAAACTGCAGTTAAAGTCCACCATTTAATAATTTGGCAAATAATTCGACTAGATGTCCATGTAGGTTAAACACCATCACTTTCTCCTGTATGTGTGTGTGTATTTTGACTCTGAAACTCACGCGTGCCCAAATAGACACTCTCACACCATCCCACTTTTCTTCCTCCGACACTCCCCCTAAACAGAGCTGGACACGCCCACTTTTCTGACTTTTTCCAAAGTAGAGGTGTGAAAACACCCTGCTGAAAAGAGGGGGTTTCATGGCACTTTAATGCTGATGTTGACATCAGAAGTAATTCCTGCATGTGTTCTAAACCTTTAATCTCACATTTAAAAACAAACCACATTTTGTATTACCATGTGGTAGTATACAATATATAATAAAGAGAGTGAGAGAGAGAGAGTGTAACAAATATAAAATTATTTCGGTCAAATGGTGCAGAAATCACATCACATGGCCATGATATAGGTCAAAAAAGCATAGATTAACAGAAAATAGCCAAATGTGAACTTTTCTGTAACAACCTCACAAATCAACTTTATTAGGCTGTCAAAAAAAATATGCTTGGCAGCAGTGTTGAGAGAGAGAGAGTGAGAGAAATAGCACACAATGCCAAAGACGATTTGCACAAGGAAAAAACTAAACACTGTGTACAGATTAAATACAGGAAGCAAGCAAAGAAATCCCTTTTATTATCACTACAGCTATCAGTCAGTGGCCACTCTTCAGACAAAGCGAGAACACAAGTACAGTACTGAATTGTATAATAATATTGAATTGTTTTATATAATAATAAAGACATTGTATAATAATGAATTGTCTTGGTCCAGTGCTTCCACTGATTCTTATAACTGGGTTTATTTTTTTTCAGGGTCAGAACATCTACCTGGGTTGTTTTGCTTTGTACAGTATTTATGCAGACATTGGATATGAGTTACTTTTAAAAGAAAATTTATGCAGCTCACAAAAAAATAAAAAATAAAATCATATACAGTCCCAAAATCGACATTGGGTATATAGACCTGCAGTGTAAATGTGGCCAGTATTGTCTATACTACCCCAGCAGGCACAGGACGTCAACATGGCATCAGATTGACATTGTATCCTAACTTCGTGGGATTTTCGTATTTTAAAATGAAAATTAGGTTGATGTCAGAACCCAACATCAGGCTGATCAGTGTCCAACATCGGACAGATGTTGCATTTTGGTCACTTTCCAACGCAACCTAAAAATAACAAATATCATCGTCTACCATCGTGATGTTACAGCTTGACGTTGTGCAGATTTTATAACTATGACATCTATTAGATGTTGGATTTTGATTGCCATATCTGACGAATAAATGTCAGTATTTGACGTCAATATGACGTTGGTTTAAGATGTCGGCTCAATGTTGGAGTTTGGTCACTTTCCGACACAACCTAAAATCAACAACATATCAACGTCATTTCACGTCATTATTAGACGTCAAAATAACATTGTCCATAGACGCTGGCAACCTAAATCTAACCTAATATTAACATCTTATGATGTTGTTTGTCTGCTGGGACCTTACTGAGCCTTGATAATGCATAGCTTGCCATCAAAGGGACAAAAACAAAATGTGCATTTCCTTTTCATAAATTAATTTCCAATCACAATGACTGACGTAGATCAGCTACTCACCTCTCCAACCACTTCCACTGAAGAAAACGGGAAAAGTACATAGTCTCCTGATAAGCCGAGAATGGCGCTCCACTTAAATATTCACGAACTATCCTGAAAAATAAAGAAGAAATGCTTGAGAAAGGTGTGGAGGAATGATATGGTACTTTAGAGCACATGTACAAATAAACACCAAACATCATACCTAAGCATTGAACCTCAGTGGTGGGTGTGATTTTGCCAAGTTCAAAGCGATCATGGATTAACATCCATGTTTCCCCTTGAACATCATTTTTGTTTGAAAATGTAATCCATAGCTATTCCCTACCCCTAAACCCAACCATAACTGTAAATTATTCCCAAAATCAGAGGGGAATAATAGGTGGAACAACTATCCATGCAGAAACAATCATGTAAAGGTGCATTCACTTAACCGTGAGCCTAAACTTAACATAAATGGTAAACATATTCTTTAATTTTGATTGGCTGATTGGAATGTTGTTCCAGGATCAACAGAGATATTAATCCAGGAACATGTCCAACTTGGTGAAATCACACTTACCATACATCAGTACTGCCATGAGAGTGCTGCAAGTAATTCATTCAGGGATAGTTCACCCCAAAATGTTAATCTCTGTTATTATTTACTCAGCCTTGAACTTGTTCTAAACCTATTTGAGTTTCTTTCTTCTCTTGAACAAAAAATAATTCATTTAAAAAAATGCTGGATCCCATAGACTTCCATAGTCATTTCTTTTTCCTACAATAGAAGTCAATAGGCACCATCAACCAACATTTTATTATTCAACATATCTTTTATTGTGTTCACCAAAACAAAGAAACCCATAAAGGTTTAAAACCACACAAGGATGAGTAAATTCTTAAGTCATTTTCATAATGATGTTATTTCCTACAATGGAAGTTAATGGGTACCACAAACAAACATTTATCAACATATCTTTATTTGTGTTCAGCAGAAGAGAAACTAATAAAAGGTTAAAACCACACGAGGGAGGGTAAATTCTGAGGTAATGTCCATAGTAATGCTATTTCTTACAATGCAAGTCAATGGGTACCGCCAACCAACATTTTTCTAAATATGTTTTTTTAATTTCAGCAGAGGAGAGAAACCCATTAAGGTTTAAAACCACATGATGGAGGGTAAATTATGAGGTAATTTTCATAATGTTATTTCATACAATGGAATTCAATGGGTACCGCAAACCAACATTTTTCAAAATATCTTATTTTGTGTTGAGCAGTAGAGAGAAACTCATAAAGGTTAAAAACCAGATGAGGGAGAGTAAATTCAGTGGTAATTTTCATAATAATGTTATTTCTTACAATGTAAGTCAATAGGTTCCGCCAACCAACATTTATCAAAATATCTTCTTTTGTGTTCAGCAGAAGAGAAACTAATGAAGGGTTAAAACCACATGAGGGATGGTAAATTCTGAGGTAATTTTCATTTTTGGAGAGCTGTCCCTTTAAGAAGTTAAATCACAGTTGAAAATAGTCAATGAATGAATTAAAGAATAAATGAATGACTAATTCATTTCACTAAACTGAAAACAGCAATCAAATTAAAAGGTAAAAGTAAGTAATCTCAAGCAAGATTTTCTTTCAGAAAAATAGAAAGGGAGATGATCCGGATGCATCTCATGCCATCTCACCTTCTAATGTGACACACATACACATGCTTCAGCAAACAGCATGCCCACAGAGACTTGACAGGAAGGGTTAAAGTACTCCACCTCACCCCCTCTCAAACAGAAAGGAAGCTTAAACTAAACAGAACTAAAAGACCGACCGAGGCAAAACACAAACACACCGATCTCTGTTTAGATTCAAAGTCACGTGTTTACGTTTCTCAGCCAAACAGCGCAAGCTAACGGCTAACAGTCCACTCTATAACCATCAGTCTTCACACTAATACCAGTAAAAACACAAACTGAGATCCACCAATGTGTCACCGCAAAGTGAGCGTGTAGGATAAACTGTTGATTTCACTTCGGGTCTTGACAAGCCAAACATAAATGACTGTAACTAGCGCGTATTAGCATAGATTACTGAATAATCTCGATGACGGAAGCACCGCTGTGTGCTACAGTGTGTCTCTTGAGGTCAGATGATACACCTAAATTTAAGTTGTTATTCAGTAACCGGTTTTTAAGATAATGAACACAATATGGTCAAAGTATGTCTTAACTTTGGAGCAGTGTTGTGTAATAAGTAGTAAGCTGTGGCTGCTGCTGCGTGCTAGCAGTGCTTTTTAGAGCAGAGCCAAAAACAATTGAAGCTCAACATGTAAAGAACATCTATATGTCAAACAAGGTGTGAACTAAAATAAAACTGATGGTCTGAAATATGCACAGCCACTAAACCACAATTGGTTTTTAAATTAAATGAATTAATTTTTTTTTAAAGTGACAGTAAACTCTTTTAGGCTATAATCTAAAATTAATAATTAAAATCCTAAATATTAAAAAGAACAACAGGTATTTTGGTAACACTTTAGTTTAGGTCACAATTCATGGTATTAGCAAACCATTAACTAACACTACTAGCTTAATAAATGACTAATTAGGTGTTAATTAATAGTTAGTATGGTAGAAGTTTAGGTGTTGGGTTGGATTAGGAATGCAAAATAAAATCATACGTTTTAACTATTAAGGAACAGTTAATTTCTTAATAATCGTCAGATAATAAGTCAATAGTTAAAGGTGCAGTAGGTGATCTGCCTAAATGCTAGCCAGTTAGCATAATATCTGTCAAATACAACTCCTTCCCTGTCATCCAAAGCCACGGCTCCTGAAATCACGCAAACATGCAAATTAAAGATTGCAGAGACCCACTAGATCAGGGGTCACCAATGTCTGCCCTGGAGGGCCGATGTCCCTGCAGGGTTTAGCTCCGACTTGCTTCAACACACCTGCCTGGATGTTTTAAGTATACCTAGTAAGACCTTGATTAGCTTGTTCATGTGTATTTGATTTGGGTTGGAGCTAAAATCTTTAGGACGCCAGCTCTTCTGAAGCAATTTTGGTGACCCCTGCACTAGATCATGTCATTCGCCAGTTAGAAAACTTTATAGTTTTTTATAATACTATAATTCTGCAGGAAAAACTAGCACATCAAACTAGACTGACTTCCATCAGTCTCACAAATCAGTCTTACTCTCTCACACGCTTAGTCCTAAAGTGACTACTGTATGCTTAGTGGTTGGCTGGCGGGCTGCAGGAATTACACTTATTACTAAGCCATACTTACATGCTATTTCTGACTGAATATTCAGAGTAGCGGTAAACAATACAGGAAGTTGTTGTCATTTAAAAAAAATGAATCAATGTGAATATGAAACCAACTTCACCTTAATAAAGCAGGCTAGGCTAGCGCTATTTACTTATGTTTTGTTGTTAAACTATATAAAAATCTGCATTAATGAAGCTGTAAAAGGTCACTTATAACACTGAAATTAGTCACATCAATCATTCCCCGAAAGATTTCAGTGGCTGAACAACACTTCTGTGCATATAACCTACAATTATTTTATTCCCAACTCTAGAAACCAGCATCAGTAAGGATACTGTTGGACATCGCCACTAAGGCACAATCCCAATTCTACCCCTTAGCGCTTCCCCTTACCCAGTTCTCTTCTGCTTAAAGGCATATGGCTAAGGGGAAAGGGTAGATAGCCCTTCAAACAAAGATTTTTCAGGACCACACTCGAAACCATTGGGTAAGAAAATTTCCCAAAATGCACCATCTACAACGGCAGCATAGCTGCAGCCGGAAGTCAGGGGATCCAAAAATTTATATTTTTTTTCATTATCACAATTTTTTACAATAAACACGCACAAGTTTTACTATCCGCTTGTTAAGTGTGACGTCACGCGAAGCGGCTTCCGGGTCCAAGCGCTCTATTCAACTGAATGGGGGGACTCATGAAATGGTAATAAAAAACGTTTACAAAGCGACTTAAGGCTTTCGAAAATCACGATCGCAGTATATATGTCCATGCCTAATATCCGATGGCCAGAAAGTGATTAATTTTTTAATAAATTGTTACATTTTTTTTGGTATTTGTGATGCAGCAAGCCCAGAGATTGTTGTGTACACTATGATTTTATATAAAATTAACTTTAATGTGTGATAGGAATAAAACGCGATCATAAACGAATGATTTCTCCACTCAAATGAATGGCGGCTTGGACCCGGAAACAGTATTACTTACGTCACAAACACGTCACCACTTAACAAGCGGATATTCAAAACAGGGTTTGTGTTTTACCCTCACACTTTCATAAAAAACACAAAAAAATAAAAACTGCAAAATGTCACTATCTATTATCCATAATCATGACTCCTGTACAGCAGTCCCACAACATTCTGTCACTCAATGACACTTGAATACCCTGTAAGAAAAGTCTAGTGGCTGGGAATGAGCTTTTTACAGTGTCTGCTATAACTTTAATGTTGTTTTGGGTAGTTTACATAGATGAATATGGCCATGGTGTATATGCGCAGTATAGTTAAGATCTTATTGCCACATTAGATCGTAATAATAACATAATATATGCCAAATACCAAAAAATAACACAACTAGAATAACTACAGCAGTCGCGATTGTCTGATTTCATATGAAGCAAGAGATTGCGATGACATATGATGCCGTGTGCAGGTGCTGTAGTGCTGTCCCAATTCTTAGGGGTACATTTTGAAGCCCTTCCCTTTCACATTTGTTTTTAAGGCGAAGGGGAAGGGGTAGGGGTAGGGTACTAAAAAATAGAATTGGGATTGGGCCTAAGAAACAGTCTTGTAAATGTGGTTCCCTTTCGCTCCAGGGTTTGATTGGTTTGCATGTAAACCAGTAAAACAGGTTATTTCAATTCTCATTTTTGTAATTTTTCAGTTTATTGGTATGCATGTAAATATGCTCAATGAAACTCGAGAGGACGCCCTGGAGTTTTCTCCTCAAAGTTGTTCCACTGGTGCTGCTTGACTACAAAATAGATTTTTTTAAACCACAGTATAACATTGCTGCCGAGCGAACAGACTTGTTTTAAAATAACTTTATTACCTGGTACACTCCTGGAACAGCTCTTTACATGGACTCTGTTCCAGTTTCTGCCTGCATTCCCCGACCACATCCTGAGCCATCTCTGGTAGATGAGCGGCTGACTGCATGAGGACGGCACAATGGGAAAGAGGGAGAGAAAACAGGAAGAGGGGTTGATAGGATGTAATTGACAAAAAAGGCTAAAGTTCAACCACTAATTCAGCAATTCTTTCAATGAATAGGAGAACAGGTGCAAAGAAATGAATAAATATTTACCCCGTTATTAAAATATGTGTCTAAAATATTTAAACCGGCGTCTCTCCTCTTCTCATCCGGAGCCACCTGATACATTGCCTAAACACACACACACAAAGAAATAATGCTTAAATTACAGATAATAACAAAAAATATGATGCAAATTAGGGTCAACAAAATTCCTGTTGTAGTCGAGTGAAATTATATCTTTGTCTCATTAATTTATTCTTATTTTCCCACTCCATTTATAAAGTTTGACTAAGTAAAGGTACCATAAAATTTAAATAAAGTTTTTAAGATATCTATAAGCTAGTTTGCTCCAAAACATTGACAAAATTTGTGTTTAGGAGATATAAAACTGATATAAACATGTAAGGATTGTTGTCAGTTTCGCCGAAATGGATCAATGGCCACCTCATACTTAGATATGCTCCACCCCCTTCAAGACGCTTCTCATCAACAATACTGATACTAACATCTAAAAACTTTATTTTAATTTCATGGGACCTTTAAAGGCAACATCTGAAAAGTGTGCATATGTGAATGTTTGTGCCGAGATTTCTTACCACAGAATCCAGGAACTCTATACAGCGCCGTAATTTGGGCTGAGTGTCACAGAATTGACGAAACAACTGACGCCCAATTGGCTGCTTTTCACAAAGGCTTGTATAATCCCTCTCTGAAAATGATAAAAAAGCAGAGAAACAAGAGTGTGAGAAAAAAAAAAGGTTAACGGTCACATGTTTTTTTTTCTTATCTATAATCTTTAAACGGTCGTATTATTAAATATTAAATTGACCTTTTGGAATGAAACGTTTCAGTGTGCCAAGAAAACAGACTGAAACTTTCACAAATCAAACATTCCCTCAGAGTGCAATAAGACCATTTATTGAAACCAGAATTAGAAAGAGTGCAGGCATTAAGACTTAAGGAATTGTCCTCTTTTCACGCTTTGAATTCAAGCATTTGTTAAAACCACAAAGAACCATAAAGAAACAAACTTAACAGGTTTAGTGAGGAAAAGGACTATCATCCCATAAAGCCAATGATAATAAATATCACTATTTATTTTTTCTCAAGTGGTTCCACTGTTGATTGATTAATTCAATTATTCATTCATTCATTTTTACGCCAAGCCAAATTCATAAAAAATGCTGTCCTTACACCAGGGGTGGGCAAACCGGTCCTGGAGGGCCGGTGTCCTGCATAGTTTAGCTCCAACACTAATCAAACACACCTGAACATTCAAATCAGTGTCTTTAAGATCACTAGAAATCTATAAGCAGGTGTGTTTGATTAGAGTTAGATCTAAACTGTGCAGGATACCGGCCCTCCAGGATCGAGTTTGCCCACACCTGCCTTAGACCCTGGCTAGGCATTGAATTTTGGACACCTGACGTCATGACCTAAATCTAATCTGTTTATTTTATCTCTGCCATGATGAGAGTAAATAATATTTGATTAGATATTTTTCAATACACTTCTTTACAGCATAAAGGGACATTTAAACACTTAACTGGGTTAATTAGGTTAACTAGGCAGGTTAGGGCAATTAGACAAGTTATTCTATAACAATGGTTTGTTCTGTAGACTATCGAAAAAAAAAAGCCTAAGGGGCTAATAATTTTGACGTTAAAATGTTTTTTAAAACTGCTTTTACTGTAGCTGAAATAAAACAAATAAGACTTTCTCCAGAAGAAAAAAAAATTATCAGACATACTGTCGAAATTTCCATGTTCTGTTAAACATCATTTGGGAAAAATTTTAAAAAGAAAAAAATTCAAAGGGGGGATAATAATTCTGACTAGAGCTATAGATTATATTAAGGTTTTAAGCTCTTTTTAACTAAAAACCAAAGACTCTAGAATACACAAGACATATCACTAGTATAGTTTTGAATGGGGAAAAGTGTAACGGTCAATATGGCGATTGAAGACCCGCCTACAAGTACAGTAGCCAATCATGAATTGCTATAGACTCACGATTCTTCGGGGGAGAGGTTCAGATCAGACGAGTACCTTTACGACACTTTATGTGATCAAAAAACACACTGGAACCTCAGTGAATACTTGCTTTACAGACATGAGAAACATTTCCACGTGTGTGTACGGTCAGTGGGGTGGGGGTTGGGGGGTTTGGTTGGGTTCAATTTCAATATAAGTGTATGTGACAAATAAAGGCCTGATTTTGATAAAGCTTGAAATCTGTGCTTTTAATTTAATCAAGTGCACTTGAAAACAAAAGTTTTCTGGTTTTGTAATCTGTATAAAATGAACGTGAGGTACAGTCCGGCCTGTCAAACGCAGTAACGCACATCACATGACAGCAGCAACTACTCAAATGCCCACAAACTTGTAAACAAAAAGTCGCTGTCATTTCTGGAGGAGACTCGCCATCAAGACCAAGTAGTGAATTATTTCAGAAGAGCAGCGCGACCGGAGCATTTTAATCCAGAGGATGATAATGTGTAGAACGGCCATAAATGAGATTGGTGTCGTGATTGCTTTCCTTTCGAGTGTATTCGCTTGAGCAACCTGAAAATATGCCAATTTTATTTGAACACTTAGAAATGAAACTAAATAGACAGCTATTGTTTAATTGTATTGGTGGTTCCAAATATGTGATGTAATCGTAAGCTTGGCAAACAGTTTTGGAGACTATGATGTTTCCCGATTCAGACAGAATGCCCCAGCATACTTCCCAAGAGGTGTTTCAAAGACGACCACCGAGTGAAATGACTTGCCTCAAAGAGACTTTGTTAAAACTCTAAAACTGTATTTGGGTTAACACTGTTAACAGTCTCTTCAAAAGAATGCACTGAATAAAATAAATTCCTCACTGAATTAAATCCAACACAATCAAATAAAACATGCTTCATAGTTGAAGTGGAGCATAACATTGAGTATGTTTACATGGACACCAAAATTTGATTTTAATACACATTCAATATCTCATTTGTCACGGGGGGCATGCATGAAATGTTCCTGAATGAAAGTGACAGCGACAAACTGCAGTTAAAGTCAACAAATTAAAAATGAAACACTCACAATTACACAAAACTCCAGAGGAAATGTGGATAGCGTGGTGACACAATGATATTAATCGAATGATGTGATGTAACATGTCAAACAGGATCATGAAAGAAACTTTTAAAAAGGAACTCATGTAAACACCTTAATCATAATATTGTCCTATTCAGATTAAGGCAAATCATTTGATTACTGATGTCCATGTGAATGTAGTCAATCGGAGGATTTTGGTTTTACTGTTGAACACAAAACAAGTCATTCTGAAAAAAAAGCTAAAAACCAGTAATCATTGCCTTTCATAGTAGGAAATAATAATAATGTAGAAGTCAATGTTTACAGGTTTCCAGCTTTCTTCAAAATATGTTCAACAAGTCAAAGCATTTTGGAACAAGTGAAGGGTAAAAAAATGATGACAGAATATTTTTTTTGGTTGAGCTACCACTTTAATGTTATATACATAGAAACATTATATTTATGTTTACTGCAAAATATGCATATATAAACAAGTAGTTTGAGTCCATAGGGAGTTCAGACTGACAGTTGCGTCATTGGGAAGTGCTCAGTCTTACAGAGTTAGTCTTGCGTGTCCAGATCTTCAAACTGACGCCAGAAGGTCTGGATTCAATCACAGTTTTCATTGGCCAAGGGCCACCGAGTAAAGCAACCAATCACAGCTCATTTTGTTCATTTGTTTAGTTATTTTTTTAGCACTTTTTGAATGAACTTAATCATTTTTTGCCCTCTCATCTTGATTTTTTTATTTAGTTTCTCACACTGACACCATAGTGTGCAAAAAATGTATTATATCAGCAAGTCAGTAAAGAATAGCCACTTTTTGTTTACCCACATTCTTCAAAGTGTCTTCTTTTGTGTTCAGTAGGAGAAAAATAACCTGTGCAGGTGTGGAACAACTTATGTTTGAGTTAATTATTATTATTTTTATTTTTAACAAGACAAAATTGTGTCAAAACTATAACTGCCTTTGATTACATTTATCATTATAAGAAAAGATTCATATAAAATGCCTATTTTAAAGATGCCAAAAAATGCATCGAGGTTATGTGAATTGAAAATTCTCCAGAAACGGTTTCATAGAAATGACCCCGAGTACTAAAAGTTCCATTTTGACCATATTTGAAATGGTCATGAATATTAATGAGCTCTGCTCTGACGCTCAGCAGCTTGTCAGTCCCAGTGCACTCTCTCACACACAAAGCCTAATGTGCTCTGAAATAAACATGCAAAGTAGTCAAACTTTATTTGTCAAAAAAATATAATGGCATCGCAATTCAGCATCTGTCCACGTCACTTAGCAATGTATAGAAAACTATGGCTGTTTCTCAATTTCACTAACGCAGAGAACGGACTCTTGTTCTTGTGTAGACCAGTCTTGCTAAGTTACCTCTGAAGATCACGAAAACAGAGAACGAGTCCTGTGAGAAATTTGATGCTGCGTTCCTCCCTGGTTCTTCCTGATGGTCACATGACCTTCACATGTTTTTAATTGAAAATTATTTCAATTATTTAAAAAATATTTAGCGTTTTCCCCCTATGCATAAAGACATTATAAATATACGTTGCACAATAAAAATGAAACAGATTTTAATACAAATTTCCAGCAAATATTAAGAGTTCTTGTAAAGATAAAGATGCCTTTATTAAGATTTTCATGTTAATGTTTACTTTCACCGTCTCATTTAGGGAAACTCCTGAGATAAATAAGTTATATTTCTGAGCGTTAATATTAAACAGGTATAGAATGCTGTGCTTCTGACCTCCTTTATTCAGCCACAATGACTTCTGGGATTTCTCGAGTGAGTTTTGCACTTAAGTCTGTATCTATGCGTCCTTGATTTCAAGAACACATCCGCAAACTTTCATGTGTCCTCTGTTCTCCGGTCTTGAGTTTTGGAACTGAAATTTGGCAGTTGATGCTGATGTTATGTGAGAACATGAGGACGCGAGAAAGAATATTGAGAAACAGCCAATGGCTGCTTCCGAAACCGCATGCTTCCATACTATATAGTACGCTAAAATCAGTATGCGAGCCGAGTAGTATGTCCGAATTCATAGAATTCGAAAATCAGTATGCGAGAAGTACCCTGATGACTTACTACTTCCGGCGAGATTCTGGAGTGCGCATCCCATGCACGCTGCGCTATCCCATGATGCCCCACGAGCGAATTCATGAATGGGAGTGAAGCGACGCAAATGACGCAGGTAGGTCGCGTGACCATGACAAAATGGCGGATGTAGTACGTCCGAATTCCTTTCATACTTTTCACATTCATACTGTATAGAACGTACTTTTCTACCAGCCGAGTAGTACGTCTACATTCAAATGCAGTACCTACTGAGTAGTAAGCGGTTTCGGACGCAGCCAACGTAAAAATGTGGCACAGTGCAGCAAGCTTTAGTCTCCCTGCTTTTCCTGTTTTCAAAATAAGAGTCCCACTTACAGTAAGTTAAATATAAGCTTCAAAAAACCTAAAAACACGGCAGAAAAAAAGCTACCATTGCTCTGATCTCACTGGAAAACATTGCGGCCAATCAAACTCAGCATGACGTTTGCATATTAATGATCCAATGTGCAACATAACAGTCCATTTTTGGATTTTACACTTACGAAATAATATGAGAATTAGGAAACAATGGTGTTTGATACTAACAGTATATCCTCTCCATGTACTGAACTCTTATTTTTCAGCTATGCCTAGGTATATCCAGTTTTTCATTTAAAGTAAGATGCCATTATTTGTGTAAATGTAGACACTTTTGTCGTCAATGGGTTATAGCCAAACTTTATATCTGACGCTCTAATTTGGAAATAAATCACCAGACACAAAATTGTAGCACATTTGTGGAATGTGCCAGAGACAGTGGAAAATTCCGACAAATTCTAACATAATTGTGGACCTAAGGGGAGAGATTAAGTGCTGTAAATATTTGATTTGACCCTTTGATGAAGCGTTTCCTTAATATGCGCCATAAAAAAGTGCAGAACTCAGCATGCAGTGCCAACAGTAAATCACAGCGATGGTGATCAGAGAGCTGAAGCTGAGCTCTGGTGCTGCAAAACTACAGGCCTGATGCCTTCTGGGCCAAGAGGAAACAGAGGACTTCCTCACAGAGCCAAGGTCTACAGCTGCCTGACACAAACACACATACACACCTGCCCACACAACCAGCATAAATTTATAACTGGCAGCTACATTCTAAACAATATAAACCCTTTAATGAGGAGTACACTAGTAAGCATGCTTTGTTTAGAGGCTCACACAATAAACCAATCCTTTTAAGGAACTAAATGAAAACAAACATTTGAATAGGTGCTCCTTTAATTTGCAATGGGTGCAACCAGTGCAAAACAATATATTTTAAATGATCAGTTATCATTTTAATATTGAATAAAATTATTTTTTTGTAATTTTATTATTTCTTACTTTATAACAACACATTTAAAAAATAAATATACATACAAGAGTTCTGTCTGGTTCTCAAATCTGATTGGCTGATAGAAGAGCAATATTCCCGTAATATCAGAACTTGTACAGCCTTCTACTCTTGTGTATTACTCCGCTAACATGTAATACATTGAATATTATTATCTATATTTTAATTTAGATTATTTTTTAAATATATTTATTAAAATTTAATTAAGAAGACAGCTTTTCTGAAACATCTAATGCCTAGTTCAGACTGCGCGATTTTAGCCCTGATTTTGGCTCGCCGACAGGTTTTGAGAAATCGCCAACAAATGCCTGAAATCACAGGCAAATCGCTGCTCGTGCACGTGAGTGACAATCACACAGTATGAACTATCAAAGACGCAATCTGAGAGAATCGTCAATGAGTCGCCAATGCCTGTGAGATATTTGGCGTGCTAAATATCTGGAGCTGTCGGCGATTCAAATCATGCCGTGTGAATTGAGTTTTTAACTGAAAATAACATCGGCGATCGCCTACAGCCAATGAGAGAGCAGCTTTCACTTGTGAGTGTGTGTGTGTGTGTGTGTGTGTGTATACCTGCTGCAGGCCAGCGGGAGGCTGGGGGAGAAGTTAAAAGCGCTCATTTTCGGTTTATTTGGACCCACGAAATGGAGGAAAAACTAGTGGAGGTTTGACAGAACTCAGAAGCAACCGTGTCTGTTTGACATTTCATACAGAAATAAATTACTTTATTATCAACGTTGAGGAGAAATGGCTAATTCCCTTTAAACCCAGGTGAGCAAATATGTACATTTTCTACCCCATTAAAGGCTTCTTTCTCATTATGTAGTTAATAACAAAAGATATATACGTGTTTTTGGCTGTGAGACGTAGTTTGGACGAACTTGTCGGTGATTCTTCCTATAGTAAAGTCATGCAATGTGAAAGTCCCTGTTGCCTATCCATCTTGCAGTGTAAACAAAGCAGCAACGAAACGCTAGCCCAGATAGCCATGCAGTGTGAAAACATCTGTGACACGACTACTTTGAAAATCATGCAGTCTGAACTCGGCATAAGTCACCAAACATGCCTTTCCCACAATATTAAAATTTAGTTCTGCGTGTCAGCCAGACAGAAGATGCTTGAATGACATCAAATAGCAGTAATGACAAAAGATTTAACTTGCAAACTTTCATTTAAGCCACTGAAAAAAAAAAAAACCTTGAGTGACCAAAGGGCATCCAGACTGCACCTGGTGCTTGCACGACTAGAACAGTTTGTCTGTATACAAATTCTAACAAAACAGTATTTATAAATATCTTGCAACCGGAGCTGTTTAGCGCAAAACATGAAATGCATTGAAAAAGTAATGCAATTAATCATGCCCTCTGACCCGTGTCTAAATTCTGTTTACAGACCATGTTTTGCTAGTCCATGCAAAATGCCTGTAGGCCCATGACAGGTTTATGTTTGACGAAACAACCAATATTTTGACCCCTAAAACCTTCCGTAATGAATGTTTGGTTTTGTGATTAATCTCATTAGTCAAGAGCAATAAATAAAACACACATTCCGGCGGTCTCTTTCATTCATGCTTCTCACCAATTGTGCGTCTCAGTTCCTCACACTGACTGATATGAGGCAATTTCAGCATCTCCTTCCATTTCTTGCTCCGTCCATTACGCTTCCCTCCGCCTCCTACAACAGAGATTGAAAATGAAGGTGAACTCAATGCAAATGGCAATACCATCCAACTCTCACACTCAGGCTGAATGCTATTGTGAGTCTAAATCCATGGTTAAAACACATAAAATGCAGAGTTTTTATTATTCTACACAATTCACACAACTATTTGCATGTTCTTTTGGTAAAAAGAAGAAAAATATGTATTGATATACAGGGGTTAGACCAGGGATGGGCAAACTTGATCCTCGAGGGCCTGTGTCCCAGCATAGTTTTGTTCCAACACCAGTCAAACACACCTGAACAAACTAATCAGTGTCTTCAAGATCACTAGAAATCTATAAGCAGGTGTGTTTGATTAGAGTTGGAGCTAAACTGTGCAGGACACCGGCCCTCCAGGACCGAGTTTGCCCACCCTTGGTTTAGACAGTGAAAGTGAAACACCTGGTTTTAGACCACAGTAATTCATTAGTGTGGTGTAGGTTCTCCTTGTGGCCATTACAACATCAATTTGTCTTGGGAATAACAGATACAGGTCCTGCACAGTGGCCAGGGGGATTTAAAACCATTGCAGAATAGTGGCCAGGTCACTACGCGATGCTGGTGGAGTAAAACTTTTCCTGACTCTGTCCTTCAAACTCTCCCAATGCGGTTCAATAATATTTATATCTGGTGACTGTGCAGCCCATGGGAGATGATCAACTTCGCTTTCATGTTCATCAAGGCATTCTGTCTCCAGTCTTGGTGTGTGTATTGATGCATTAGCATTCTGATACACAGCACTGCCTTAAGGATAGAATGTTTTAAGCATTGGGTGCACATGGTCCTCCAGAATGGTTCAGTAGTCCTTGGCAGTGATGCGCCCATCTAAGTATTGCCATGATATTGCAGCCCAAACCATCACTAATCAACCCTTATGTTTTACTCTGGGCATGCAACAGTCTGGGTGGAACGCTTCTTTGGGGCTGTTCCACACAGTAACTCTACCGGATGTGTGAAAGACAGTGAAGGTGAACTCATCACGAAACAACGCATTTTTCACATTGTCCACAGCTTGTTCATCTTTCTTTGTGGTATCTTGACATTATATATACAGAGGTTTTTGAAACAACATAAGACTTGTTGTCTTGGTCACAGATGAGCCAGAGAAAACACATCAACAATTTGTCCTCTTTTGAAGTAAATAGCGCTATTCCGCCTAACCTGCTTTGAGCTGAAGTTGCTTTTATATTCAAATTGGTTGAACAATGACAGCCCACCTATATTGTTTACCGCTACTCTGAATATTTCCTCTGAAATAGCATGTAAGTATGGCTTTGTAATAAATGTAATTCCTGCACGCCGCCGGCCAAACACTAACCAACTGGTGAATGACATGAACTAGTGGGTTGTCTGCTGTTGTTGCGCATTGCACGCATTCGCGATGTCAGGAGGCATGGCTTTGAATCACAGTCCCTTCCCGCATTTTGGCAGATCACCTACTGCACCTTTAAAGGGGCTAATAATTTTGACCATAAAATGGTGTTTGAAAAATTAAAAACTGCTTTTATTCAAGCTGAAATAAAACAAATAAGACTTTCTCCAGAAGAAAAAATATTATCAGACATAATGTGAAAATTTCTTTGTTGTGTTAAACATCATTTGGGAAAGACCCACCCCCCACTGACAAAGGTCCAGAATTTGTCCCAAACATCAGCTCATTTGTCCTACTTTGACTCCTTTTCCATCATAAATTGTAAAAATAACGCACCACTTCAGCTAATCGATTTTGTCCAGTGCAAACAATTATTTTTCAGACAACATCTGTGCAAGAAAACATACAATCTGACAAAAGTTGTCAACTTTTAATACTGACCAATTGAATGGTTGTTAAATAGAGAAAACATTTTACTAGTAAATAATACTGTAAATCTTGAACTTTATACAACAAAAAATTATCAAAAAAAAGATGTGGAGCACCATATTCGCGGCAGCCCATATTAAAGTTGATTTTATTACTAATCAGGCTACAGTTATCCATGACTTTTCAATTTAACATTTTTACAAGAGAAAAATCTAGAATATTTGTGATTGTTAAGCTCTACATTATTATTTTTCATTTATTTGTTTTATTTTTTTATTCAAAGGCCAAATTCTAACTGAGCAAAGTTGATTGTGCTGGCCAGATTGCTATTTGCCTAATAAATGAATATAATACACAGTTTTTAATTAAAAACATTTGAACGAATCCTATTTTTTTTTTCTAAATGATAAATAATGTTATAAATAAGTGTTTTAAAGTATGTTTTTTTTTTTTCCAAAATCTTTGAGGAAATGTTTTGGTACATCAAAAAGTGTGGTTATGATGACCATCTGACAAGCTATTTAAACAAAAAAGTGCTTAAAATTGCATTAAAATGCAGCATTTAAACTTCATAATCAAATAGAAAATGACACGAATAACTGCAAAAAGGTAAAAAAAAAAATTTGAGAAAAAAGATCTCAAGATCTCCCAAAACAGTAAACAGGAAAACTTTAAAAATGAATTAAATTAGTCATAAGATTTAAAATGTTTAAACTTTAAATAAATAAGCCCTTTTAATACAGTGATCCACCATAACACTGGCACAATTAAAAACAGATGCACAAGATCTGACAGGAGAACGAGAGAGAAAAAAGAAACATATGGACAGCATAAAACACTATACAGGTCAGTTGACTATAAAAGTGATTTTCCCCCCTCAAAAAATTCTTCTTTCAGTCTCCACTCTCTTTCAGTTATTTTCTCTGATCTACTTCAAACCTTGTTACACACATCTGGTAGTCAATGCTATCCTAAATGCATTGGGTAAAGCATGAACCTGTAAGATCATTTAGATAATCAGAAATTCACTCTTAAATTGCATACAAGAATATAATCAAAAGTTTGTCTTCTTGAGACCAATAGTAATAATTTAAAAATGAAATAAATAATAATAAAGTGTTCTTCATTTCCGGGAAAAACTGTTTCCTCAAAAGCCAGGAATGAAAAGACTCCCTCCTCCAGGATTTAGTGTAATTTAAGTGACTGCAAATTCCAGCAACATTACAGACAGCCTTTAAAGTCATGCTCTAGAAAAAATACACACATAAACAGAGAGCTGCTGGCCTCCTGAAATTACCTTAGGGAGGTCAAAAACTGTTAGGTTGATTAGTCTGGGTCTTGAGCGTAAAGTATACTTCAGTGTTTAGGCACACTAATGAATCCACTGCGTGATTTCATCATAACAGAGTAAGTGCAGATTGTATGGAAGGCAATTGAGGCCAAAACTTAAAAAAAAAACGATGAAATTTAACTGTCAACACACACAGAGGCTAGCGTCCAAAATCGCATCCTTCCATACTATATAGTACACTAAAAACAGTATGTGAGCCGAGTAGTATTTACGAATACATAGAATTCAAAAATCAGTATGCGAAAAGTACCTACTACTTCTGACGAGATTCTGAAGTGCGCATCCGATGCACGCTACACTATCCCATGATGCACCACGAGAAAATTTATGAATGGGAGTGAAGCGACACAACTGACGTGGGTAGATCACGTGATCATGACAAAATGAAGGCTGTAGTATGTCCGAGTTCCATTCATATTGCTCACATTCTTAATGTATCGAAGATACTTTTCTAATGGTCGAGTAGTACATTTAAAATGAATACAAGCATTCAGAGTTTGAGGCTGTGCTGTGGAAGCAATTTTTAGAAGGTGATCAAAAAATATGACATTTGAATATAAATATTTAAATAATAATAATAATAACAATAAAAATGAAACAATAAATAATTTGCAAATGCGATTAAGCAAAGCTGCGACTCGTGTATCTTTTTACAGGAGCCTCCGAAAGCTAGAGGGCGCTCTTGTGTAAACTCTAAACACCAATGAAGAAACTCAGGAAATCTCCACAGCTGTTGCTGAATGAACAGAAGATTTTATTGGTTTAGCATGACTAACAAACAGGTCTGTGAAATCATCTCACATTGATTTATTTCAAAGCTTAGAGTTTGGAGTAAAACGATGTTATTATATGAGGTGTATTTTATGTGCTGCATTTACTACACATAGTCGTAGTTCATTGAGATGCTATGCAAACAGCTGTCATTAGCGCACAATGATTGTGTCAGTGTCATTATCCACCAGATTAAATTGAATTCTATTTTAAAACTGTGTTGCATAGCTTATCAGTAAACTGCGGCTCTGCGTAGCAATTTCTGCGTTATGTTAATACACATGCTGGATGTTTATTGGAACTGGCTTCTTTGACAAATGTGGATGAATATCGTCTTTGATTAATCGATATATATACTGTATATATTATGATATATTGATCTATTATTATATTTTGTTTGTGCTTGTATATATCTCACTATTTGATAACGTCACATTTGCAAATATAGTTTCAAACACAGCTGTTTATTGGAGGACATGTCAAACTATACATTACAGTCACATTTCACACATTTCGATTTGACCCTAATGGCCCTCCATAGTGTTGTACAGATGCATGCTGATATTTCTAAATATGAGCGAGCCAGTGTGAGCCAGCCGGTTGGCTTTCCATAGTCACTTCCAGGGCCTGATTGGGCCAAAGCAGGGCTTTCTCGGGGTCAGCGGCCAGCCTTTTTCAGTCCGCTGACTACCTAGGGCCAAACTGAGCCAGCTGGGGCTTTGGGGTGGAGTGGACTTTGCAAGATGGTGTGCCGCTGTCCTTGCACTTGTTTTCCCATCATGCATGAGTACATGCGTCAATTTTTTTTTTTAAATAATAAATAAATTAATTCATTTCATTCATCCATTTTCTTGTCGGCTTAGTCCCTTTGTTAATCCGGGGTCGCTACAGCGGAATGAACCACCAACTTATCCAGCAAGCTTTTACGCAGCGGATGCCCTTCCAGCCGCAACCCATCTCTGGGAAACATCCATACACACTCATTCACACACACACTCAATACGGTAAATGACCAATTCACTTGTACCACATGTCTTTGGACTGTGGGGGAAACTGGAGCACCCGAAGGAAACCCACGTCAACGTGGGGAGAACATGCAAACTCCACACAGAATTGCCACCTGACCTAACCAAGGCTTGAACCAGCGACCTTCTTGCTGTGAGGCGAAAGTGCTACCCACTGCGCCACCGCGTCGCCTTACATGGATCTATTAACTGATCATTTCTGTGGTTTTATATTATGGATGGTGCGCTTGGTCATCCATCTGTTAGTGGCGAGACCACTCGATGTACCATGCCAACTGTCGGTCAGTGAGTAAATGAATATAATGAATGAAAATACAAAGGCCTATGACACCTAATGTAATGCTGTACAGTAACGTGTCAGTTGCTTGTTTCGGTTGTCTCCATTTTATTCGTTTCGTGATGATGCAATGATGTGCTTTGTCTGCCTGATTTCCGCTGAACTGGGCGGGTTGTGTGACATCTGATTCGTGGGGTGTTCTGGGGGTGGGGTTTGCGTTCTTTGCTGCAAGTTATTGGCCCGACAGTGGAAACGTAATTTCGGCCTCACTGCTCAACCTCCCGGGCGATTGGCCGGCCCGGCCTGATAAAAGCCCAGGCTTGCACTAGCCCCAGAGTGGAAATGCGGCTAATGTAAACATATGTGTGTTAAATTGTTTCTTTGTTTGTCCTCTAGACATCAACCTTGAACTAAGCTGTAGGGATGTGAGATACCAAATTTTTGAAAAACTGATAATTTTGTTAACATTTTAACAATGTCAATACTGTGTACTTATTAAATGGGTATGTGATAAAAATAATAATTTACATTCATTCATTTTCCTTCAGCTTAGTCCCTATAATATACATTTTATGCAAACAAAAAAGTCATAAAGATCCCTATACATAAAAGTATCTTCCTAAATGCCATATTTTACAGCAACCAGCAAAATAATTGATTATTGACAAAATTATTTATTAAAACAAAACATTATAACCAATATAAATATGATGATTTATTGGATTCACTATTTTTTTGCAGGCTGCAAACAATTTAAATGGGCTGAATTTAAACATACAAATAAACTTTGCAATGTTTAACTTAATGTTTGTTTAAATTCAGCCTAAATAAATTGTTTACAACCAGTTACCTTAAAAATAATTTAGCAAATCCAATTAATATTTGTTCTCAATGCAGTCTGTACAGTAGACACATCATTACGTCAATGAGAGTCCCCACCGGAACTGTCTGTGTGTGTCCATACCTTTGACGTAGCTACTGCCAGTCTGTGTTCAAGATTAATTAGTTTATGGAAATGTGTGTTATGCGGCCGCAAGCAGTGTATCAAAATGTCACTCATTTCTTGAAATACACTTTATATTTGAGAATAATCTAGAGCAGCTCTTTGATAAGGGGGTGAACTCTCCTTTCTCTCTGTGCAGAGGAGTGGACAGACATAATATTTCCTCTTTTTTTGAAGAAGAGAGGAGAAAAAAGCATCACTGCTTGAATTAACTCTGAATTGTTTTGCCGCAAACACATATAAAATTAAAGCTGCAAGCAGCGATGATAGGGACCTCGCACCCGGGCTCACCGCCGCCCGGTGGCCTTAGGATGACAGAAAACAGCGAACAATAATAATTTAAGCCGATATATATAAAGAACCTGAGAAAAATCTCTCATTTATGCCAAACTTCCTCTTATCAGCAGGTGGCGCTATAACTGTGACTCAAGATTGGCATGTAGATGCTTTCAATATAGGAATCTTATCAACCATGTGAAGTTTCAGGCAGATCAGACATTGTGTGGTTGAGTTATAAGGACTTCCTGTTCCATGGCGAAGCGTTGAGGTTTGTCATGCCGCCACGGACACGCCTCTCTGCGAAAACTCTAGATCTTGACAATATATCATCACTTGAGCTTTCAGATAACAACCAACCAAATTTGGTGCTGATATGAAAAAATTTGTGGGAGGAGTTTATTACTCTGTAAATCATGACATTTCCTGTGGCCAGCAGGTGGCGCTATAACTGTATCTGGATATTGGCATGTAAACGTGTTCTGGTCTGGACACTTATTAAACATGTGAATTTTGAGGCAGATTGGATAATGCATGCCTGAGTTATAATGACTTCTGGTTTTGTGGCGAATCGTCAAAGTTTGCGGGGCCGCCACGGACACGCCCATCGAAAAAAACTATAAAGCTTCGCAATTTAACATCGCCAAGGCCTTTAGATGACAAAACCCAATTTTGGTGTCGATAGCATAAAATCCCTAGGAGGAGTTCGTTAAGATACAACGCCTGGAAATGGCAAAAATGACACTTATTTGCAGCAGGAAGTTAAAGATATCCGACTTCCTGTTGTGTTTGAGATATGGCTCCAAGAGACTTTTTCGTATGTTTTGGCGTGTTTGAGGTGTGTGCCAATTTTCGTGCATGTGCATGATTCGTAGATCAGGGGCTCGTCCGTTTAATTTTTCTAGGTGGCGCTGTCGAGTCATTTTGCCATGCCCACTTCAATATTGTTATGGGGATGTGTTCAGGAGAGGACTTTTATCAACCATGTGAAGTTTCAGGCTGATCGGACATTGTGTGGCTGAGTTATAAGGACTTCCTGTTCCATGGCGAAGCGTTGAGATTTGTCATGCCGCCACGGACACGCCCCTCTGCAAAAACTCTAGATCTTCACAATATATCATCGTTAGAGCTTTAAGATGACACCACTTAAATTTGGTGCTGATACCATAAAATTTGTGGGAGGAGTTTGTTACAGTGTAAAACATGTCATTTCCTGTGGCCAGCAGGTGGCGCCATAACTATATCTGGATTTCGGCATGTAAACGTGTTCAGGTCAGGACACTTATCAAGCGTGTGAGTTTTGAGGCAGATCGGATAATGCATGCCTGAGTTATAACAACTTCCTATTTTGTGGCGAATCATCAAAGTTTGCGAGGCCGCCACGGACACGCCCATCGACGAAAACTCTAAAGCTTCGCAATTTAACATCGCCAAGGCCTTTAGATGACAAAACCCAATTTTGGTGTCGATCGGATAAAATTCCTAGGAGGAGTTCGTTAAAATACAACGCCTGAAAATGGCAAAAACGCCACTTTTTTGCCACAGGAAGTTAAAAATATCCGACTTCCTGTTGGGTTTGCGATATGGCTCCAAGAGACTTTTTCGTATGTTTTGGTGAGTTTGAGGTGAGTGCCAATTTTTGTGCATGTGCGTGATTCGTGGATCGGGGGCTTGTCCGTTTAATTTTTCTAGGTGGCGCTGTCGAGTCATTTTGCCACGCCCACTTCCGAGACCCACAATAAACGTAAATTTTCGCCACTTCTGAGGCGTGTGCAAAGTTCCGTGAGTTTTCGGGCATGTTTAGCCCCTCAAAATCGCGATTCATTCCGGAAAAGAATAATAATAATAATAATTAAAGCTGCAAGCAGCGATGATAGGGACCTCGCACCCGGGCTCACCGCCGCCCGGTGGCCTCAGGATGACAGAGAACAGCGAACAGTAATAATTTAAGCCGATATATTTAAAAAATCTGAGAAAATCACCGATTTATGCCAAACCTCCTCCTCTCAGCAGGTGGCGCTATGACTGTGACTCAATATTGGCATGTAGATGTCACCAGGAGAGGAATCTTATCAACCATGTGAAGTTTCAGGCAGATCGAACATTGTTTAGCTGAGTTATAAGCCAAACTGCCTTTTGTCAGCAGGTGGCGCTACGACAGACTCAATGTTGTTATGTAGATGTGTTCAGGGGAGGACTTTTATCAACCATGTGAACTTTCAGGCAGATCGGACTTTGTGTGGTTGAGTTATAATGCAAACTACCATCTGCCAGCAGGTGGCGCTATAACTGTGACTTAAGATTGGCATGTAGATGCCTTCAGTAATGGAATTTAATCAACCATGTGAAGTTTCAGGCAGATCGGATGTTGTTTGGCTGAGTTATAAGCCTATCTACCTTCTGCCAGCAGGTGGCGCTATGACTGACTCATTACTGTTTTGGGGATGTGTTCAGAAGAGGACTTTTATGAGCCATGTGAAGTTTCAGGCTGATATGACTTTGTGTGGTTGAGATATAAGGACTTCCTGTTCCACGGCGAAGCGTTGAGGTTTGTCATGCCACCACGGACACGCCCCTCTGCAAAAACTCTAGATCTTCACAATATATCATCACTTAAGCTTTCAGATAACAACCCACCAAATTTGGTGCTGATACGATAAAATTTGTGGGAGGAGTTTATTACTCTGTAAATCATGACATTTCCTGTGGCCAGCAGGTGGCGCTATAACTGTATCTGGATATTGGCATGTAAACGTGTTCTGCTCTGAACTCTTATTAAACATGTGAATTTTGAGGCAGATCGGATAATGCTTGCCTAAGTTATAATGACTTCCGGTTTTGTGGCGAATCGTCAAAGTTTGCGAGGCCGCCACGGACACGCCCATCAACAAAAACTATAAAGCTCCACAATTTAACATCGCCAAGGCCTTTAGAAGACAAAACCCAATTTTGGTGTCGATAGCATAAAATCCCTAGGAGGAGTTTGTTAAGATACAACGCCTGGAAATGGCAAAAATGCCACTTATTTGCAGCAGGAAGTTAAAAATATCCGACTTCCTGTTGGGTTTGAGATATGGCTCCAAGAGACTTTTTCGTATGTTTTGTCATGTTTGAGGTGTGTGCTAATTTTTGTGCATGTGCGTGATTCGTAGATCAGGGGCTTGTCCGTTTAATTTTTCTAGGTGGCGCTGTCGAGTTGTTTTGCCACGCCCACTTCAATATTGTTATGTGGATGTGTTCAGGGGAGGACTTTTATCAACCATATGAAGTTTCAGGCTGATCAGACTTTGTGTGGTTGAGTTATGAGGACTTCCTGTTCCATGGCGAAGCGTTGAGGTTTGTCATGCCGCCACGGACACGCCCCTCTCCGAAAACTCTAGATCTTCACAATATATCATCGCTAGAGCTTTCAGATGACACCACCCAAATTTGGTGCTGATACGAAAAAATTTGTAGGAGGAGTTTGTTACAGTGTAAAACATGTCATTTCCTGTGGCCAGTAGGTGGCGCTATAACTGTATCTGGATATCGGCATGTAAACGTGTTCAGGTCAGGACCCTTTTCAAACGTGCGAATTTTGAGGCAGATCGGATAATGCATGCCTGAGTTATAAAGACTTCCTGTTTTGTGGCGAATCGTCAAAGTTTGCGAGGCCGCCATGGACACGCCCATCGACGAAAACTCAAAAGCTTCGCAATTTAACATCGCCAAGGCCTTTAGATGACAAAAGCCAATTTTAGTGTCGATCGGATAAAATCCCTAGGAGGAGTTCGTTAAAATACAACGCCTGGAAATGGCAAAAACGCCACTTTTTCGCCGCAGGAAGTTAAAAATATCCGACTTCCTGTTTGGTTTGAGATATGGCTCCAAGAGACTTTTTCGTATGTTTTGGCATGTTTAAGGTGTGTGCCAATTTTCGTGCATGTGCGTGATTCGTATATCGGGGGCTCGTCCGTTTAATTTTTCTAGGTGGCGCTGTCGAGTCATTTTGCCACGCCCACTTCCGAAGCCCATAACAAACGTAAATTTTCGCCACTTCTGAGGCGTGTGCAAAGTTGCGTGAGTTTTCGGGCATGTTTAGCCCCTCAAAACCGCGATTCATTCCGCGGAAGAAGAAGAATAATAATAAACGGAGCAATTCCAATAGGGCCTTGCACCGTTCGGTGCTCGGTCCCTAATTAAAGCTGCAAGCAGCGATGATAGGGACCTCGCACCCGGGCTCACCGCCACCCGGTGGCCTCAGGATGACAGAGAACAGCGAACAGTAATGCCAAATGACTAAATGTAAATGTAAATGTAATAATTTAAGCCGATATGTTTAAAAAATCGGAGAAAATCACCGATTTATGCCAAACCTCCTTTTCTCAGCAGGTGGCGCTATGACTGTGACTCAAGATTGGCATGTAGATGTCTTCAGGAGAGGAAACTTATCAACCATGTGAAGTTTCAGGCGGATCGAACATTGTTTAGCTGAGTTATAAGCCAAACTGCCCTTTGTCAGCAGGTGGCGCTACGACAGACTCAATGTTATGTAGATGTGTTCAGGAGAGGACTTTTATCAACCATGTGAACTTTCAGGCAGATCGGACTTTGTGTGGTTGAGTTATAATGCAAACTACCATCTGCCAGCAGGTGGCGCTATAACTGTGACTTAAGATTGGCATGTAGATGCCTTCAGTAATGGAATTTAATCAACCATGTGAAGTTTCAGGCAGATCGGATGTTGTTTGGCTGAGTTATAAGCCTATCTACCTTCTGCCAGCAGGTGGCGTTATGACTGACTCATTACTGTTTTGGGGATGTGTTCAGAAGAGGACTTTTATGAGCCATGTAAAGTTTCAGGCTGATCTGACTTTGTGTGGTTGAGATATAAGGACTTCCTGTTCCACGGCAAAGTGTTGAGGTTTGTCATGCCGCCACGGACACGCCCCTCTGCAAAAACTCTAGATCTTTACAATATATCACCACTAGAGCTTTCAGATAACACCACCCAAATTTGGTGCTGATACAAAAAAAATAGTGGGAGGAGTTTATTACTCTGTAAATCATGACATTTCCTGTGGCCAGCAGGTGGCGCTATAACTGTATCTGGATATTGGCATGTAAACGTGTTCTGGTCTGGACTCTTATTAAACATGTGAATTTTGAGGCAGATCGGATAATGCATGCCTAAGTTATAATGACTTCCGGTTTTGTGGCGAATCGTCAAAGTTGCGGGGCCGCCACGGACACGCCCATCGACAAAAACTATAAAGCTCCGCAATTTAACATCGCCAAGGCCTTTAGATGACAAAACCCAATTTTGGTGTCGATAGCATAAAATCCCTATGAGGAGTTCATTAAGATACAACGCCTGGAAATGGCAAAAATGCCACTTATTTGCAGCAGGAAGTTAAAAATATCCGACTTCCTGTTGGGTTTGAGATATGGCTCCAAGAGACTTTTTCGTATGTTTGGCATGTTTGAGGTGTGTGCCTATTTTCGCGCATGTGCGTGATTCGTAGATCAGGGGCTCGTCCGTTTAATTTTTCTAGGTGGCGCTGTCGAGTCATTTTGCCACGCCCACTTCAATATTGTTATGTGGATGTGTTCAAGAGATGACGTATATTAACCATATGAAGTTTCAGGCTGATCAGACTTTGTGTGGTTGAGTTAAGAGGACTTCCTGTTCCTTGGCGAAGCGTTGAGGTTTGTCATACCGCCACGGACACGCCCCTCTGCAAAAACTCTAGATCTTCACAATATATCATCACTAGAGCTTTCAGATAACACTACCCAATTTTGGTGCTGATACCAAAAAATTTGTGGGAGGAGTTTATAACTCTGTAAATCATGTCATTTCCTGTGGCCAGCAGGTGGCGCTATAACTGTATCTGGATATCGGCATGTAAACGTGTTCAGGTCAAGACGCTTATCAAGCGTGTGAATTTTGAGGCAGATCGGATAATGCATGTCTGAGTTATAACGACTTCCTGTTTTGTGGCGAATCGTCAAAGTTTGCGAAGCCGCCACGGACACGCCCATCGACGAAAACTCTAAAGCTTCGCAATTTAACATCGCCAAGGCCGTTAGATGACAAAACCCAATTTTGGTGTCGATCGGATAAAATCCCTAGGAGGAGTTCGTTAAAATACAACGCCTGGAAATGGCAAAAACGCCACTTTTTCGCCGCAGGAAGTTAAAAATATCAGACTTCCTGTTGGGTTTGAGATATGGCTCCAAGAGACTTTTTCGTATGTTTTGGCATGTTTGAGGTGTGTGCCAATTTTCGTGCATGTGCGTGATTCGTGGATCGGGGGCTCGTCTGTTTAATTTTTCTAGGTGGCGCTGTCGAGTCATTTTGCCACGCCCACTTCCGAAGCCCATAACAAACGTAAATTTTCGCCACTTCTGAGGCGTGTGCAAAGTTTCGTGAGTTTTCGGGCATGTTTAGCCCCTCAAAACCGCGATTCATTCCGCAGGAGAATAATAATAATAATAATAATAATAAACGGAGCAATTCCAATAGGGCCTACGCACCGTTTCGGTGCTCGGTCCCTAATTAAAGCTGCAAGCAGCGATGATAGGGACCTCGCACCCGGGCTCACCGCCGCCGGTGGCCTCCGGATGACAAAGAACAGCGAACAATAATAACTTAAGCCGATATATAAAAAGAACCAGAGAAAATCACAGATTTATGCCTAACTTTCTCCTGTCAGCAGGTGGCGCTATGACTGTGTCTCAATATTGGCATGTAGATGTGTTCAGGAGAGGATTTTACTAAACCATGTGAAGTTTCAGGCTGATCAGACATTGTGGGGCTGAGTTGTAAGCCAAACTACCTTCTGCCAGCAGGCGGCGCTCTGACAGACTAAATATTGGCATGTAAATGTGTTCAGGAGAGGAATTTAATCAACCATGTGAAGTTTCAAGCAGTTCAGACATTGTGTGGCTGAGTTATAAGCCAAACTTTCTGTTGCCAGCAGGTGGCGCTATGACAGACTCAATATTATTATGTACATGTGTTCAGGAGAGGATTTTAAACAACCATGTAAAGTTTCAGGCAGATCAGACATTGTGGGGCTGATTTGTAAGCCAAACTACTATCTGCCAGCAGGTGGCGCTATGACAGACTCAATATTATTATGTAGATGTGTTCAGGAGAGGACTTATATCAACCATGTGAAGTTTCAGGCAGGTCGGACATTGTGTGGTTGTGTTATAAGGACTTCCTGTTCCATGGCGAAGCGTTGAGGTTTGTCATGCCGCCACAGACACGCCCCTCTGTGAAAACTCTAGATCTTTACAATATATCATCGCTATAACTTTCAGATAACACCACCCAGTTTTGGTGCTGATACGATAAAATTTGTAGGAGGAGTTTGTTACTCCGTAAATCATGTAATTACCTGTGGCCAGCAGGTGGCGCTATAACTGTATCTGGATATTGGCATGTAAACGTGTTGTGGTATGGACTCTTATTAAACATGTGAATTTTGAGGCAGATTGGATAATGCATGCCTGAGATATAATGATTTCCGGTTTTGTGGCGAATCATCAAAGTTTGCGAGGCCGCCACAGACACGCCCATCGACAAAAACTCTAAAGCTTCGCAATTTAACATCGCCAAGGCCTTTTGATGACAAAACCCAATTTTGGTGTCGATCGGATAAAATCCCTAGGAGGAGTTCGTTAAGATACAACGCCTGGAAATGGCAAAAATGCCACTTATTTGCCGCAGGAAGTTAAAAATATCCGACTTCCTGTTGGGTTTGAGATATGGCTCCAAGAGACTTTTTTGTATGTTTTGGCGTGTTTGAGGTGTGTGTCAATTTTCGTGCATGTGTGTGATTCGTAAATCAGGGGCTCGTCCGTTTAATTATTATAGGTGGCGCTGTCGAGTCATTTTGCCACGCCCACTTCAATATTGTTATGGGGATGTGTTCAAGAGAGGACTTTTATCAACTATGTGAAGTTTCAGGCAGATCGGACTTTGTGTGGTTGAGTTATAAGGACTTCCTGTTCCATGGCGAAGCGTTGAGGTTTGTCATGCCGCCACGGACACGCCCCTCTCCGAAAACTCTAGATCTTCACAATATATCATTGCTAGAGCTTTCAGATAACACAACCCAAATTTGGTGCTGATTCGAAAAAATTTGCGGGAGGAGTTTGTTACGATGTAAAACATGTCATTTCCTGTGGCCAGCACGTGGCGCTATAACTGTATCTGGATATTGGCATGTAAACGTGTTCAGGTCAGGACTCTTATCAAACGTGTGAATTTTGAGGCAGATCGGATAATGCATGCCTGAGTTATAACGACTTCCTGTTTTGTGGCGAATTGTCAAAGTTTGCGAGGCCGCCACGGACACGCCCATCGACGAAAACTCAAAAGCTTCGCAATTTAACATCGCCAAGGCCTTTAGATGACAAAACCCAATTTTGTTGTCGATCGGCTAAAATCCCTAGGAGGAGTTCGTTAAAGTACAACGCCTGGAAATGGCAAAAACGCCACTTTTTCGCCGCAGGAAGTTAAAAATATCCGACTTCCTGTTGGGTTTGAGATATGGCTCCAAGAGACTTTTTCGTATGTTTTGGCATGTTTGAGGTGTGTGCCAATTTTCGTGCATGTGCGTGATTCGTGGATCGGGGGCTTGTCCGGTTAATTTTTCTAGGTGGCGCTGTCGAGTCATTTTGCCACGCCCATTTCCAAAACCCATAACAAACGTAAATTTTCGCCACTTCTGAGGTGTGTGCAAAGTTTCGTGAGTTTTTGGGCATGCTAAGGCCCTCAAAATCGCGATTCATTCCGGAAAAGAATAATAATAATAAACGGAGCAATTCCAATAGGGCCTTGCACCGTTCGGTGCTCGGTCCCTAATAATAAACGGAGCAATTCCAATAGGGCCTTGCACCGTTCGGTGCTCGGTCCCTAAATAGCAGATTTCAGTGTGCAAACACCTGTACTGATTTCCTAAAATGGTATGGCATTTTAACAACCATACAAACTGTATATCGCCATTTGCATTATTTAGATCATTTTGTTATATTGAGCTGCTCTGAGGTGTTTGCATTTGGCGCTTGAAATGCTGGGAAAGATGAGACGTATTCAATGACGTCAGACCTGGCTCTGTTGCAGCTCTCTACCCATGGAAAAGCAAACCGTTTCTTAGAAGGCTTGCCAGCTGAACCAACTCCGATCCAGCAATAGCACTAGCTCTGAACTAGCACCTGGTTTATGATGGAGGAAAAGTCTCTCGTAATCACAGACATGACGAGTTGACACGTGCATGTGTGAAGAGAATAATACATATCTGCTACTGTACTTTAAATGAGTGCAAAGGGCTTTTTTATCATTAGACTGAAACTTAATCGGTGCAATGTCAGGCTATTACATTTGGAATATTCTGTGAAAATATAGTTCATGGTTTTAAACAATCTTACGATCAGAATATGCAACAGCAGGCAAAATGGTAATCTTTCTGCAAAAGAAATTCTTAAATTTAAAGTTGATTTGTTTTATATCAAGATTACTTATTTGGTGCTTACAATTATGTAGTCGGGTGAGGTAGATTGCGTTTTTGTTGTAACTGCAACTCCCAGAACTCTTAGAGCCCATCAACTCCTGCAATAGCTGAGAATAATCAAAACATTTACACAAAGACAGCTGTTGCTCATTTCCACTAATTACAAGGACTCTATCTATCTATCTATCTATCTATCTATCTATCTATCTATCTATCTATCTATCTATCTATCTATCTATCTATCTATCTATCTATCTATCTATCTATCTATCTATCTATCTATTTATCTATCTATCTATCTATCTATCTATATACACGTGTCACTTTCACTCATACATTGCTGAGTCTTGTTTCTCATTACGAAGGATTTTCCTTGTTTGTTTTTCCCGTGTTTTGATTCTTGCTTTATTCCTCATTTTGATCCGTTGCCACCAAGCCTGACCTCTCGCCTGTTTTTTTTTTACCTTGTTTATGGATTACCTTTGTTATACTGTTTTGCTCCTGTTTTTGACACAACCTCACCTTTAAAAACTGCATTTGGATCCGCAAGTCTTTTCTTGGCATCTACTTCGTAAGAGTTTTATTGTAAATTTGATGTACTTTGCAGTTACTTATACTTTTATGTTTATATACAGTTGAAGTCAGAATTATTATATCTGTAATATTTATATTATATAACAATCTGTGATATTTTATACACAGACTAAATTACAGAGTAAATAATGAATAAATTAAAAGACAACAAAAAACAACAACACAATACATCCAGACATGCACCTGATAGATACATTAAATAACATTTTTTTAATCTGGTTTTAAATGTCGTTCGACATCATTTTGTACGTCTTTTTCAAAAGCACTGATTCAGGCACTTCTTAGGCATCGTAACTGGTTTAAAAATATTGATTTGCATAAGTATCCTAAACAAAAACAAAAGACACCCCACCCTACTTTCTAGTGTGCATGTGTCAACATCAAATGTGTGAAAGCACACTATCAAATGAAGTAAACTATGCAATCATGTTGATTTAACTGAAAATGTACTCATTATTTACTCACCCTCAAGTGGTTCCAAACTAGGCCTGTCATAGTAATCAATATAACAAATTATCGTGCAATATTTGAAGATGACCTCAATAATTTTTGCTATTGCAATATATATTTACTAGTCAGGGTATAAGCAGGAATTCTAAAGGCAATTTCAATACGTTTGTAAGACTTTTTAAAACCTTCTCAGATTATTTTAAGACCTCGTCGCCACTTCAAATTCTAATCAGTATCAAACCTTTAACTTAATAAACAGTTGTTAATAAACGGTTGTAGTTAAATCAATGGAGCACAACCATGCAACAAAACTCAGATAAGCTCTGAAGAAATAAAGCTTGAAATTATAAATCATGTGGTTGTTTTCAGCGACAGGCTTTAGCTACTGTTTAAACTCATCTTTCTCCAACCAGGAGTACGTAAACTTGTATTTTCCCATTTTGTCGTCTGTTTCGCTCTATGGTTTCGCTACATGAAGAGCGTCACATCTCTTTCCAACGTTTATCGCAAATTATGTGACATCACCTGGACCGAGGAGCTTGGCCGGACCTGCCCTGCATGGCCGAACCAGTCACGTAGATCGAGCACCCAGTTGTTAATATTAGGAGCAAAGTAAATATATTAATGCTTTTTTTGGAGTCAAACACTTTGGACAACGCTTGAACAAAATTTAAGACCTCGTAAAAACGCAATTAAGGCTTTTTAATAAGTTTTAAGGGTCTTAATTTTCTTATAATTGATTTATCAACTTTTAATACTTTTTAAGGCCCTGCAGACACCCTTCAAATTCACACACACACACAAAAAAAGTTTTACAATGACATTTACCTTCTACCTCACTGGTGTCTAAGTCTATAATAGGACATTTACCTGACAGGACATTTAATAGTATATATAATAGGACATTTATCTTTTTAACATCAAGTTATAGAATCTAAATAACCTTAAGTTATCTTAATGCTAAGTGTCTTAAATTGGTTATAGCTATTTGCACTATTATGCTGCTATATAATCTTTATACAATCAGAGGCATAAAATGAACTCAAAATGACAATAATATTACAACAATTTCTGTGACAATATCATGACAGGCCTATTGCAAACCTTTACAAGTTTCCTTTTTCTGTATACATTTTGAAGAATGTTGGTAACTGGTAGACACTAGCTATGTTTCCACATGCGCAAAACTGGAATATTGCATAAAAGATGTGCGAATAAAACAGTGTTACCATCCAAATAGTCAAACCTAACAAAATCGCCATTTCCTGATTATCTGGCGCCAAGTATCAACAGTAAAAACAGAATTTGCTGCAATAAGAGAAGCTGCATGAATCTTTTCTTCATTTAATTAATGACTTGTGCCTCAGAAGGCAATCCTGACACTCAGTAACCTCGCGGTGGCAATTGAAGGCGTAAGATGCGTAGCACAGACGCTCTTGATTCTGGAGGTCATTAATAATATAATAACACTAATACTTTATCAATAGGGCATTTTAGAATGAACAAAACATTTCCGAGGATTTACAGCGTGCTCAGCCTGCTGGTTTGTTCATTCACACACATTTTCATCACCACATGATCTCTTATTACAAAATCCCATTACTTTTTTTAATGCACATACTGGAATTTGTTCGGTAAAAGTTTTTCCATCACAGTTTACGCACACCTTTTCTTGTCGAATAAAAATGTTCTCCTACTCAGTTAAGCGCATATGTTTTTTATGCGCATTTTCAACATTTATGTGCATCTTGGCGTTTCCATCAACCGTTTTTATGTGCATATGCAAAATAAAAATAGGTGGATGGAAACAGCTACTGACACCACCAGTATAAAAAGAAGACATTCCTCAAAGTACCTTATTTTGGGTTAAACAGATGAAATAATCTCAAACTTGTTTGAAACAAGTGGAAAGTGAATAACTGATGACAGAATTTAATCTTTGGATGAACTATCCCTTTGATAAAACTCTCGATTCCTGTGTTTGAGACTTCATAACACTCCCACAACACTAAAGCTATAACACAGACACACAAACACACAACCAAACGAGCTGTTTGACCGGTCAAACACTGAGTAGTACACATCTGTCCAATCTACTCTCAAATCTACAAGGGCAGCTATTAGCAACCACTGAAGTTGAGACAAAGGAAACAGATGAAAATAAACATCTTGGGCAAGACTTCATGACACGAGTGAAAAAATGTGTCTGTGTGCGGCTATTAGACGTTTTTTGGAACAGTAAATGTAAAGCTAGCCAAACACATTTTCAGTATTTACATAAAGAGACAACAAGATAAACAGGAAGATGAGCAAGATGACTGGTCGAGCGCATCAGATAAAACATTTTCACAAGGGATTAATTTGCTTATGGACGCGCACTAGTAAATCCAACCATTTCCTCATTAGCCAACACAAACGCACACCTTCGAAGAAACACAAGGATTATGCTGTTTCAGCATTCCACTAAAATGCACTTGGGAAGTTGACATGGAATACTTCTGGAAAGCTGGCATGTCCTGTTGTACTCCCCTTACAACCATTTTAAACAGCATTTTGTTTTTTAATAATGAAACACTGTGCATGGTGCTTACCAGTTCAGATAAAAGGTAGAGTTTAGCCAAAAATGAATACTTGCTAGTGCTTTTTTTTAACAAAAAATAAAATAATCAAACAGGCTTGGAACAAGAGGGAGGATAATTTATGACAGAATATCCATTTTTAGGTGAACTATCCATATATTTGCCAGAAATTACAGCATGATGAGAACAAACACAGGACTGACACTTTCCTTTGCATATTTGTATACAGTCTAAGTCTATAATCAATACATTCTAAAACATATGAATCTATTTTGAAACAATCTTAGCAAATGTTGAATGTCTAAATCAATTAATGAAACAACTTTGCATGCCCCTGTTTTGGACAAAAAACCAAGGCCCACTTGAGAAAACTGTGCACGACCTGTTACTTTCTTTAACAAAACAAGTAGTGAAGAACATCTAATCAACACCCTCAAAGAAAAGAAACAGCTACTGACGCAACTGTGAACAAAAAAAAAAGCTTTTTAAATGAGCTGTCTTTTTAACTCCAATGTCCAAGAACAAGTATAAAACTCCCTCCACATACAAGCGAAGATATTTACTTGGATATTTCTGCTACACTCAAAAAAATAGTTTTGCTGCTTGTTCAAACAACTTTTTAAAAGATAAGCTGAAACAACACAATTCTTGAGTTTTTTTGGCAACTTAATTGTTTTATGTTTAGTCCACTTATATTTGTTAGAACAATCAAGTCAACTTAATCGATTTGTGTTGGGACAACATGAAGGAATTAAGTGAACAAAAACAATCTTGAATAAAAATATTCGTTTAACCATCTTTTTATTAATCTAATAATAATAATAATAGGCTGATTCCAGCGTTATGAAAGTGACATTTGCAGTAAAAAAATGAAACGTATATACTCAGAGAAGGTATATGTTAACAGTATATTGAAATATCTGTTTATATTTTTCTTACCTCTTAACCTTGGATTTCAGGCATTAAAAAAATATTAGTCTATGAAGGTGTTTTATGTTTAAAATGACGCCAAAATGAATGCGTTACGGACGTGACAAAAAAAAGACATGAGTTTTGTAAGTTGACATACTTTGTGAAAATTCTGTGAATAAAAATGCAGAAGCCAAAAAAATATATATCAGTCTAATAGTGTTTGATTTGCTCCTTTTATGTTTACAAAAACGAGAAGTGTCAATTGATTAAAACAATTAATCTGAATGAAATGTTATTGCAGAATAAGGGCTGATTTATATTTCTGCACTAAGTGACTGGCATGACCCATGGTGCATGCTTTGCTCATGGTGCATGGTGCGTCATGCATTTATACTTCTGAATGCCGTTATGTTGCTCAGCAAAACATAAGTTTCCATCTGGAGCTACTTCAAGGAACTTGACACTTGTAAACACTCGTTCCTTCGGGTTCGCATGGCTCTCGGTCTTATCCACACTGGTAACAGCTACCAAGCCAACCAATCACAGAGCTTGTGTGGTTAAATTTTTTGAGAGGTGCACATCAGCCTCTGCAAGAGCTATGTGACCATGTGAAGGATGCACCAGAGCATACGCATGCACTTAAAGCAGAAGTATAACTGTGCGTTTACACTGAATGCACCGAGACAGTCAAAGTTCGCTCTTGCCGCCCTGGCAACATTGCTGTCTGCCTTCACAGCTCCAGTGTCGAGAGCGTCAAAGTTTGTTATATTGATCTTGTATTTAAAGGAGCCGTTGCAGCATATCAGCAAATCAGTTACATTCCAGCATAAAAACATGCTTTCTAGTGTGAAAATGGTCCGCGCTTTTTATTAAATTCATGTAACTATGGAAGATCAAGTTGTTGTATGTGGTGTGACTTTGCTCCACCTATCCAATATGTATCCATATGTCTGAAATATTCTAAAGTCATTATAGTTAGCATGAGATTCCCGCTTTTTTAAAAAACAAAAAAAAAAATATATATATATATATAACATTAATGCACATCAGTAACTCGCCAGTTACTTTTTTTTAAATGTACGTCCCTGTAAGAAAACATTGTAAATAATTATACATCCGGCGACCGCAACAATCAAACCCTTGGGAACAACGGAGGTCGGAACCAAAATGTACAGGACTATGTTCTCTGGTTCCTCTTAAGTGGTGTACTTCAACACTCCGATTGCTTGCCGCCAAACCGTGTCATAGCTCATTACCATAAAGTTGACTTGATTTCAACTCTCCTCAACGCCCACATTGGCGAAGACGCACTGCGCCGATCCTCGCCACTTGCATCCATTAAAAATGAATGAGATCCCATTACTTTGACGCTCTGGCCACTTTCAGTGTGAACGCACAGCCAATCAGCCTTTAAGTGTCTGTGAACTCTCTTGTGAACTGTGCATTCAGCAAAAAAACACATTCTGGGGACATATTTAAATAAATCAGAAATCAGTTTACATGTTAATTTGAATGATTAAGTCAGATTTTTTTATCTTGCAATCCCCTTAGAGGTTTGCACAGGCCTCTGGCTCCACAGTTGAAAACTATTGCTTTAAAAGTAGACATTTTCCTGAGCATTATTGAGTAGATTGTATTAAGAGCAGCATGAAAGGAAAATTCACACTGTATTGTGTTGTATAGTATTGTATTCTCTTGTATTGTATGTGCATTGTAAACACATTATAGATTCTACTGTGAAATAGTCATTCATATTTTTCTTTTAATTGTTTGACCTTGTTCAAATCTCTAAAAAGACGTAGAACCAAATGCTACTTTTTTTTGGCCTGTTAATACATGAATGGACATTACATCTGAGAACTGCAGTCCTAACATCGAAATCCTAATCAGGCTAATTTGCATTTGGTACCCACAAGATTTCCCTATGTGTTTCTACAATGGCGGTTTTCAATTCATGAGAAAAAAAAGGTCTGTGATGAACACAGCTCAATGATTCTTAGACGTTTGTTATGCAACACAGACTGCACATGCTCACACACCAAACCTTACTTATGTAGTAACTTATTAGAAACGTTCATTCTGAAAAAAACAAACCATAACTGAATCAAAATGTGTGTAAGTATTGTCAACTTAAGATTACAACAGATCTTAATTTACGCATGATGTTAGTCTAAATCTTGTAATCGGACGCTCGAAATACATTGCCGTCCCAGACACACACACACACTGGCAATTGGTGCATGTGTGCGTACATTCGCAAGTGTGTTATTTTCTTCCCAAATGTTCATAAGATATTGTGCAATTATCAAGCAAACATGGCGAAAGTGAAAAAGTCAATGTTTACTCATGAATGGTCTTGACGTGAAAATGCTTACGCCAATTATTAGTCCATTTCATTGGTCTTTACGTACGTGATAATCTATTTTAAATAAATAACAATCTGATAAAATGCTCTCCACAATGCAACACACAATCATGGATGGCAAATTGATGCCCTGTTCTGCCTCTCCACATTTTTGCTTACCAACTATTAAGGTGTAATAATTGAAAGGATTATCAAAAATTAATCAATGGTCTATTAAACTTTGGCATCCCTAGTGATAACCTCAAAGAGACATTTGTTGGCTCTTTGATTACTATCTGATTAACCATAAAATACTATACTTAAAGCATTGTTAGGGGAGTGCGACGAAAGTTACCCGGGGCGAAAGTAACAAAGACATTTTCTCAAAGCCCTGACATCATTTGATTTCCAAGTTATGACAGAACATTCTGCATGCAACCCTTGACAGAGCTGTCCAATATCACGTGATTTCATCACTGTCTCCTGTGGTTAGGTGAGGATAGCACCTTTTAAGTGCAAAAAGTAAATCAATGGGGCTACATTTGTCCTTATTACATGTTTTTCTCTTTTCATGTGTCAGAGTAATGATCAATCTACAGGTTATTGCTATATAATGCCCTTAAGTTTGCATTGTCTGAAAGTCAGGTATACACCGCAGTTCCTGAGTAAGTTAATTTTGTAGGACTATTAATTCCCATACAGTACCTTTCACTTCCACATTTGAGTTTCCATTTAGATGTTTTATAAAATTACTGAAAATAGCCAATAATAAATTACATAAATTAAACATTATTAATTTTTGTCATGTTGGGTTACTTTTGAAACATTTGAGGGAACTGAAATTTAAAATGATAAGTTATTTAATTGTTTTTGTGAAGATGAATTACAAAACATGTTTGCAGATAACATGTTAACAAGTCATAGTCAGGTATATTTACTATAATCAAAAGTAAGCCAGTAAATCTAGCATATATTGTTGTGCTACTTTTGACCCACCCATATGTTACTTTTGGTCCTACTGATGGGATTAAAATTTGTTTAAAGTGAAGTTGAATTGAAGTTGTTCTACATTTTGTACAAAATACCACCTGATATGGATAGACCGAACATATGAGTTAGTTATTACTGCAAAAACATACTTCTGTATAAAACATTTTCTTTGAAATTAGGTTTTTATGAAATATCGTAACTGCTCTCACCTAATGTAGCCTTAATGTTGTTTTTTATTTGTATGTAATGATTACTTTTAGTTAAAGAACGTTGAACGCATCTGTTAAATGTAAATGATTTGATAAGTCCTGGTTAAGTCACTAGAGTCAAGTTTGTCATTTTAATCCAAAACTTGAGCTATGACATATTTTGGGTACAAAACTTAATATGTATCAAACTAAAAATTGTTTTAAAGTTAGGGTTTATCCAAGAACATTTTGACACCAAAATTAAAGCAATGCGAAAGTTTGAGTACGCCAAAGAGATAAACAGCACAAGACATGTTAAGCGTATCTTTTTGAATGGGGAAAAGTGTAACCGTCAATATGGTGAATAAAGCCCGCCTTCTAGTACAGGAGCCAATCATCGATCACTATAGACTGATGATACTCCGGGGGAGGGGCTCGGAACAGACGTGAGTTTCGTCAGATTTTGTGTGATTTGGACATTTAGAAATAAAAACTAAAGGGACAGTTGTGTTTTAATTTTATTGGTGATTTCTATGAAATTCTGTAAGTTCTGTTAGCTTGGCAAGTAGTTTTGGAGAATTTGATGTTTTACCCATTCAAACAAAATGCCCAGGCATACTGTCTGAGAGGCATTTCAAAGATGGCGGCTGAGTATATAAATAGGTATAAGTATATAATAAACTAATAAGTATAATAAGTATATAAATAACTTGCTATAAAAGGACTTTGAGTATGCAGATCGATTCGTGAAACATAAAAGTAGCGAGAGTATGTTCTAGTACAAATATTAAGTTCTGCAATGATTATACACACACAAAAACAAACATCTTTGTGGTTAACATGTTAAAAAGTCATAGTCAGGTATATTAATTAAGGTAAGCCAGTAAATCTAGCATATTGTTGTGTCACGTTTGACGCACCCATATGTGACTTTTGTATGACAGGATCAAAATTTGTTTAAAGTGAAGTTAATTCAAAGTTGTTCTACATTTTGTACAAAATGCCATCTGCGATTGATAGACCACAATTATGAGTTAGTTACTAAAACATATTTCTATGTATATTTTCTTTGAAATTAGGTTATGAAATGTTGTATTTCCATCCCTGATCTCTTCTGTTGTAGCCAGACCATGATTTTCCATTTGTAATGCTTAATTTTAGTTAAAATCTTGGATGAACACAGAAACAGTTGAACAAATTACAGCATCTGTTAAATGTAACGTTAGATTGGATAGGTCTGGTTAAGTCACCAGAGACAAGTTAACAGTTAGTCCTTTTTATCCGAAACTCAAGTTGTGACATATTTATGGATACAAAACTTAATATCAAATGTATTAAACTAAAATAAATGTTTTGCCGTTAGTCAAGAACATTTCAACGACAAACTTGCGTCGACGCGAAAGTATCGAGTACGCGGAGCGATTCGCGAAACATAAAAGTAGCGAGGGTACGTTGCCATGGGCAACCGTAAAATATTCAGTTCGGCGGTGATTACACACACAAAAACAACACATTTGACCACTCGATACCGCGCTTCACCAACCAGGAACAGGTCGTCCAATAATAGCCAAATTATTAGAGATAAGATTGTGGTCCAGGCAAGGAGCAAGCCGACCTCACTCGTATCATAGTGTACTCCTTTGTGCGCAGATAGAGGGGCAACCTTGCGGCCTACAACTGCAGTTCAACCTCCCTCCCAGGTGAAGAGACGGGGATGGGTGTTCACTGCGGTCCCTGCGTTACGAATCCAGGGGAAAAAAACACACAGTAACCTCCATTAGGCATCCGACAGAGGAGACAGAGCCTGGGAAGTGCGTACTAGCATACTAAATGAGATGCTATTCAAGAGGGAGGACTCCCGAAAGCGCCTTCAAGACTGTATACAGATGTGGCGAATGTGGATAGAGCCAATAAGACGCGATAAAGTTAATAACGCGGGCTCGATTAAGGATAAGCGAGTGCGCCATCTCTTACCTTCCCTCGCCTTCAGCAGCACGGTGTTGGCCACGATATTCTCAATCTCCATTGTCAGAAGAAAGATCCCATGCAGTCCCGATACATTTCACTTCTTAGGAGAAAAAAGACGAGGTCGGTCGCGCCGTTGCTGCTGGTGGTGGTGATGAGGGTGAGGATGATGATGATGATGATCGGTGGTGAGGATGGTTATGATCGGCGTGAGTTTGGCGTTGGCACATTGCAGGTTAATTGTATTTCTCCATATCTCGCTGTTGAACCCCCCACCTTTCCGCTCGCCGTGGACATGTACTCTCTCTCCCCCTTGTTAGCATTCAGTGCTCAGCAGTCCTTCCTGTCTCGAGCTCTCGCTTACACCGTCAGCTCTGGAGGAGGAGGGATCATCTTACAACCAGAATCAAACCCCACAGCCCCGAGCTTCAACATCATCTTTTACAACACCGACCAAACCTGTAAAAATGCACTGTGTATGACGATGACATATGTATATGAAATGTGTTTGACGTCCCCTTAATTAACCTGGCAGATTACAGTTCAAATCTCACTTCTAAAATCGTCTAGATTCCGAACAAACATGTGTAGTGAAACTGAGCATAACTACGCATTTTACCTGATATCAGAATCGTACTTTGAAAAAGATTCATCATGACGTGCTGTAACTGTATATGAAAACAGGTCAACTAACTGTAGCTTTACATGCATGCATCGTTGGAAAGCTAATAAGATAGCTTCTGTCTTAATATACTGTTGTTTTATTAAATATATTATGTTTAGGCCAGTTATGGTATAAAAAAAATCCACATCTGCGGTACTTTACAAAAAGGAGACGATGTCCACAAGAGGGCATCCGCAAACGAACATTTGAAAACTTCAAGCATCAAATCAACATGTAATAATTAGGTTTTAACATATTAGCTAATACAGTAGAATGTTTCTAAACAAAAATATTGCCTGTTATGTATTTTTAGCATGATTTACAGAAAACACCCAGTAAAAGGACCCCCAATGTAAAATATTTAGATATAAAAATAAATAAAAGACTTTATAAATACACAAACATTTTAATGAAATGTCATTTTAAATCTTTATAGCTTGCCAGTGTATTTCAAATGAAAAACGATTACGATTATCAAATAAATAAAAATGTACTATGATCACTGTTCTTTATGTATTTTAATTCACAACCTAACAAAAGTCTTGTTGCCTATCTAAGTTTTAGGAACAACAAATAATAACTTGACTTGATCATTTAGTATCAGAAATGGCTCATATGAAAGGCAAAGGCCTCTAGATTACACTTATTTTACCAAAATAAAATATGATCATACTGTGATTTTTAATTATTTAATTAGGACAGTAAGGTCTGACTTTGCTTAGACAAAAGTCTAAGAATATATAGAATATAAAGTCGTGATTCAGTGGAAAAAGAAGTAATATAGTGTATGACTCCATTGAGCTTGGAGGACTGCATCAATACATCCCTGCAAGACTCAAATAACTTATTAATATAGAGCTCATCAAGAGTCTTTGGATTCATCTTCAATGCCTCCTCCTTTATCTTTAAATTGGTCATTTTTTAGAAAAGAATTAATATTGTGTTCGACTCCATTGAGCTTGGAGGACTGCATCCATACATCTCTGCAATGACTCAAATAACATATTAATAAAGTCATCTTGAATGGCAAAGAAAGCGTTCTTTTAGGACTCTTGCAGGAGCTCATCAAGAGTCTTTGGATTCATCTTCAATGCCTCCTCCTTTATCTTACCCCAGACATGCTCAATAATGTTTATATCTGGTGACTGGGTTGGCCAATCCTGGAGCCCCTTGACCTTCTTTGCTTTCAGGAACTTTGGTGTGGAGGCTGAAGTATGAGGAGGAGCGCTATCTTGCTGAAGAATTTGCCCTCTCATGTGGTTTGTAATGTAATGGGCAGCACAAATGTCTTCATACCTCTGGCTGTTGATGTTACCATCCACTCTGCAGATCTCTCACATGCCCCCAATACTGAATGTTACCCCAAACCATGATTTATTATTATTTTTTTGCAGGTTCCAATAGGCCCTCTGCAGTTTTTGTAATAACTCGAATGCAGTTCAACAGATAATTCATCTTAAAAATCTTCCTTCTGCCACTTGATGATCAACTAGAAGTTGCTCTTACAACTGGCATCGACAACAAGACTTTTGTCAGGTAGCGTATGTTCAAGTTAATAAATACAATGAGTATATTGCTGTTATACTTATTGATGGTGAAACATTATTTCAGCCACATCGTGATAATATTATTTTCATTATCCATTTGTTGTGCTTTCTATGTTTATACAAAAGTCACTGTTGTAAATGTAATGTGTTGCAGACAGCAAAGTAGGACTTCTCGACTTTGACTCATAATCTGACATTTGATTATAATTTGTCCTGAGCAAATGCTTTTATTGAAGAACACAGAGTTCTTGAACCATTTGGAGTCGTAAAATGAATCATGCCTAATTATTTTAACTTATTTACACAGCTAGTAAAAAGTCTGCAAACAAACAGCATTGAGAAGTATTTCAGCAAAAATAAGCAAATGTTTGAATGTTAATGTTTAAATGTTTTAACTCATTTTAGTCACACTTTAAAAGGTAGCTTAGCATTCTCGCCCTCCACTTGTTTCAAACCTGTTTTGCTGTTGAACACAAAGAGAGATATCTTAAAGAATCTAGCCATTGACTTCCATAGTATTTTTTCCCACTATGGATCTCAACGGCTACTGGTTTCCAACATACCTTAAAATATCCTCCTTTGTTTTCTAGAAACTCATAAAATTATTAATCACTTATTTACCAATAGTTAATGGTGAATAAATTTTCATTTTGGCTGAATAATCGTTTTTAAAATATCTGTGGACATTTAAAATGCCTAGTAATACATATTTTACATGTGTTTACTTAAGAATTTTATAAATATTTACAAAAACAGAATATGTGAACAATTTTGCACATTTTTTTATACTCAGTTATGCTTTGGATACATTGTAGGATATCAAAATATAGCACTTTCTCAAAATTTGGTATGCAAATACGTTTGTTGAGGCCTTTCACAAAATACATCAGCATTGTGAGCTATGCAAAGCTTGTACTAAAGACTGCATGTGAGATTTTGTTTAATGACTGAGATAGTCTTTAGTGTGCTCAACATAATCACCATTTTTAGAGATTATTTGCTGGAATCTGTATGATAACTGCTGTGATTTGCTGACTCATGGAGGTGATTGTGGATGACCTTAATGCAGAACAGTGTGGTGGTCGCAAGGCCTTGCATTTTCACTGCCCTTGGGGTTATTACAGCCTGCTTCACTTTTACACAAGGACACACACACACACACACACACACATTAAAAACCACCTGTCTAGACTGCACAGTCCACTGTATGATATTTAATTAATCTCCAAATAAGCTTTCTATATTAACCAATGCACAGTATTAGACCCGGAAGCTAACCTGTTTCACTGAATGACTCTAAACTGGAATGGAAATCATTGAACTTTTGATCTGTTTAAAATTTACATTTGGGAAGCAAAGCTCTTGAATGGACCTCTTTAAATCAGTAAATCTTTAATGCTATCATTTAATATTTAACCTTTGGATCTCTACAGGTACCCCCCCCCTCCCAGTTTTAAAATGGCCGCTACGAAAACAGATGCATAAAAGCACATTGCAGTGTTTTAATTCAGGACATGATTAAAAAAATAATAATAAAATAAATTGAAGCTTTGGTTATCAAAAAAAAATTTCTCATAGCCATTAAGATGGACAAAAAGTATTCTTCTGACTGATCTGAATAAACCTGCGCCCCAAAAGTATCCATCTAATATAGATTTAGTCATTTTCAGTGCTTTTGGCACATCTGTAGATTAGATAAATGTGACCACAAGTAATAAACAGGTTATGTGGCATCACAAACTTGGATTTTCAAAACTTTATCACAGGACTTTTATTTTAAAATTGTAGCCTTGCCTTTGTCAAATGGGTGTGGTAGCCTACTGAAAACTACTCCTCAGTTATTACAGTGGTAGAGACGGTTCACATTATACATTGAGAAGGTAGTAAATGAACATGATACATCTGAATATCATCTTATAATCTCAAAATTGCAATGGCATGTAATTATAAAAAAATAGTATAGTTATAATAAGCCATACTGCTACAACTGGAAATCATACGGATAAATAAAAAATATAAGTATGCATAATATATGTGTATTTGATTTCACTTAACAGACATGACGATCATTATGAATATTCGCGATTTTATAAGTTATGTCATTGTCAACACTGCGGCTCTTTGTCACTTTAGCGAAACCTTTATTTTGAAAAACCGTGTTATGACATAATTCATTTAACCGGAAGTCACTCTCGAATCTTTATTTGCTAAGGAGCGCTCGTCCCGTTATTCGCTTTAATTATCTTTATCAGTAATTATTTGGTTTGTTCGAATAAGCAAATTACTAATTTTGGCGAAATAGGCAAAGCCCCGCGTGGCGTTGCCTGCCAATCTGTAGAAATGTCATAAACATGGTGTGAAAGGAAAGAGCTAGTTTTCCAGTCGGTGGGCGATTTTTTTTTCTCCATCATTAATAATCACCGGGAGGAATTTCTCTCGCTTCTTATCAAACGCAACCATGTCTGGAAAACACTTCAACGTGCACGAAGTGGGATGTTGCATCAAATACTTTATATTTGGATTTAATATTATATTTTGGGTGAGTTTCCGACATTGTGTTTGTGTGCGTGTGTAATCTTACGTTTTATGGCTTGAGATTTGCATTAAACCAACCTCTGGGTGTCTGACACACTCTGGCTGTGCCTCAAATCATACCGAGATGCCTACTTAGAAAGCACTGTCAAACGTTTTAAACGCCAGATACCGTTGAGCGTACTAGATTTAAGTTACTTGGTTGTGTCAAAATTGTTTATTTATTTATTCATTTATTTTTTGTAGGGTTGTAATATGCTAGAATGAATATACACACGTTTAACGTTCCCAAAATAACCTGCATTGCCCATATTTTGCAGCGTAACGTTACATTCGAGTTTATAAAGTCTTGAAAGGTTTTTTTTTATCTTATACCCCTCACCTTTGAATAATTTCAAACCCAAAAATGTTTAAATACTCCTAATCCAACCAGAAATTCTATTAAACCATAAAAATACACATATGTTGCTCTGTAGGGTTATGCTAAGCCACAAAAATAGTCTGCAGTGTCCATATTTTGCACTGTTAACGAGTTTATAAAGTCTAGAAATGCATTTTGGACATTAACTTATCTTATACCCCTCATCTTCGAATAATGTCAAATCTAAAAGTGTTCAAATGCTCTTAATCTAACCAGAAATGCTATTAAAGCCTTCCGAATACACATATTTTGCTCTGTAGGGTTATGTTGAGGTACAACAAAATATTTTGAATGTTCAAAAAATAGCCTGCATTGACAAGATTTTGCACTGTTAACGTTACAGGCGAGTTTATAAAGTCTAGAAATGCCTTTTGAACATTTACTCATCTTATGCTCCTGATCTTCGAATAATTTCAAATCCAAAAGTGTTCAAATGCTCTTAATCTAACCAGAAGTGCTATAAAAGCCTCCCAAATACACATATGTGGCTCTGCAGGGTTATGTTAAGCTGCAAAAAGTATTTCAAGAGCAATTCCAGCATTATGGATGTGACGTTTTCAGTAAAAACTTCAATTATAAATACACCGAGAAAGTTTATGTTAACATTATTTTGAAACATCTGTTTATATTTTCAAAAGAACTAATCACAGATTTATTGGATCAGAAAAAATCAATCCGTCAATTTATTTTATATTTTAAATTAACATGCGTTATGGATGTAACCAAAAAAGTTTGCAAGTTTACAGTATACAACATACTTTGTAGAAATTCTGTGAATTAAACTGCACAACACAAAATAAATAATGCTAATCATAAAGGTATGAGTTGCGCACGATAGAACAAACATGATTGATTTTATTTGACATTTTTTGCATTTATAAGGAAAACTCTTGGTTATGCATATTACGTCTTTTCGTTATGGATGTGACAGATGTGAAATTGCCACTTTTATGACTTTGGTAAATCAAATATAATTGTTTGAAAACATTGACAGAAACATTTTTGAGTATTTTTACACTACTGTAAAATACAAGCCTACACAAAACAAAGCTGTTCAGCAGGCACACAACATCATAAGAGGTTAGATTTAGGTCATGACGTCAGGTAACCAAAATTCAGTGTTTAGTCGGCGTCTAAGGACAATGTTATTTTCACGTCCAATAATGACTTCAAATTAAGTTGATATTTGGTTGATTTTAGGTTGTGTTGGAAAGTGACCAAAACCCAACGTCTGATAAATGTCATAGTGGTAACGTTCACACAACGTCAAGGTGTAACATGATTAGACGTTGATATTTGGTTGATTGTAGGTTGGACATTAGACATTGAAGACCTCACGTTGGGTTCTGACGTCAACCCAATTTTCATTACCAAACAAATCCAACGTCCCCTAGACGTTGGGGTACATCGGGGTACAACGTCAATATGACGTCATGTTGACATCCTGTGCCTGTAGAGTAGAAAGGTTTTCGCTATTTGGGTGAAAACGTAATTTTTTATGGCATGATTGACATTTGCATGGAATTGCTCTTAAACATTCAGAAATAGCCTGCGTTGCCCAGATTCTGCACTGCTAACATTACAGGCAAGTTTATAAAGTCTAGAAATGCTTTGTAAACATTTACTCATGTTATGCAATCTAATCTAACTTGAAATCCTATTAAAAACATCCCAAATGTGCATGTGTAATCTTACATTTTATAGCTTGAGATTTGCATTAAACCAACCTTTGGGTGTCTGACACGCACTGGCTGTGCCTCAAAACATACTGAGCTGCCTTTCTAGACAGCATCATTGGACATTTTAAATGCCAAATACTTATGAACATACTACATTTTCTTGATAGTTTTTGTAGTGTTATGCTATGCTATAAAAATAGTTTAAGTGTTCAAAAAATTGCCTGCAGTGCCCGTATTTTGCACTGTTAATGTCACAGACGAGTTTATAAAGTCTAAAAATGCCTTTTGAACATTTACTTATCTTATACCACTCCATCTTTGAATAGTCATATGCTTAAAAATGCTATTAAAACCTTCCAAATACACATATGTTGTTCTTTAGGGTTGTGTTAAGCTACAAAAAAAAAATATTTTGCTCTGTTAACGTCACAGACAAGTTCAAAATGGCAATCTAATCAAAAATGCTATTAAAACATTCCAAATACACATATGCTGCTAAAAAATATGGTTTAAATATTTCTAACATGAGCCTGATGGCCAAAAGTATCATCAGCTGTTTTAAACATGTTGTCTACTCAGGCAGCTAACTAGATTTTGAAACGCAACCCATCCCAGCAAGCATTTTTTATTTCTAAAAGATGTCTAATATATGTCTAATAGACATCTAAACATAGTCGTCTTGGCTAAAACAAGGCTAAATTTGGACTGTCAGTGAAAATCTAATAGACGTCTAAGAATAGGCCAAAACTAGACTATTCATCAAATAAACAGAAATGAATGACAACACATATAAAGTCTGTCTATTTGATGACTAGTCTAGTTTTGGGCTATTCTTAGATCTCTGTTAGATCTGATTTTCACAGACAGCCCAAGTGTAGCCTTGTTTTAGCCAAGCTGTTTACGTTTAGATGTCTATTAGATGTCCATTAAAGACAAAATTATTTGCTGGGATGTGACAGGTGATTTTTGCCTTGTCTGTATTAGAGGGCAACTTAAAAATAATTATATATATATTCTAAAAAAAATCAGTATATCAACACTTTAAATCAATAAATAAAATTTAAATGTAATCTTTTTTTAAATATTGCTGATTTGGTCTTTATCTGTCAAACATTTATACACCCTTTAGCTGCTCGGGGTGGCGTTCCTGTCTGTGGCTCTGTGGGCCTGGAGTGAGAAGGTTAGTGAAGACCATCTTCATAAGTGAAACCTTCATCTCATCAAAGTAAAGACAAGTTATTAATCTCATCTGTTGTCATTTCCATCAGGGAGTTCTCTCCAACATATCCTCCATCACAGATCTGGGTGGCTTTGACCCGGTGTGGCTGTTTCTTGTGGTCGGTGGAGTGATGTTCGTCCTCGGCTTCGCAGGGTGCATTGGTGCTCTGAGAGAAAACTCCTTTCTCCTTAAGTTTGTAAGTCTTTTTTTAAAGTCAATATGTTTTACAACATATTATGTTATGCTTTATATATTAATAGCAGGAGTGTGCAAAGTTTTCGGGCTGCTTATTATGTTTACTAGCTGTGGTTTGGCATAAATGCCTTGAACTTGTCATGACACTTGGCGCATATCTGGTTATTTTTGTCTTAACTGCTGTGCACGAGAAATGTTCTATACATAACACAGCTTCTGTGTTTTGCAATGTGCTCTCAAACTCCGCTGTGATTGCTCTATTAATGCAGTGTGAACAAGACTGTAGTGTGGTTTGACTGAAAAATGTATGCAAAGACATCTAAACAGTTAAAAAACAGGACACTATGTCACAAGACGCAGCCCAAAAATGGACAGCATAATTGTTTAGGGCATGGTAGAAAGGAAATCGTTTTCTCCACTACATTGTGAATTCATTAAGAATACCAAAAGAAGACGTTATCCGAGCATATCGAATACCAAGCCACATTAGTTTTAATTTGCACTGCTCCTGGCAGAATGCATTGGACATTATGGAAATGAGCTGCTGGATCAGTGTTTCTTAATGTGCACATTGCCAGTAAAATCCGCTCTCGTTAAAGAAACACACTTTTTTTTGGAAATAGGCTCTTTTTACAGCTCACTTAATGTTAAATTGTTGAGTTTTACCATTTTTAAAATTCTATCAGCCAAACTCCGGGTCTTACAAGATCACTTTTAACTTAGCTTAGCATAATGTACTGAATCTGATTAGACCATTAGCATCTCACAAAAAAATCAATAAAGGGTTTAAATCTCTTTCCTATTTAAAGGGCCATGTTTAAATGTCAGAGGAGCAAAAGAGGGAGGGTCTGTAAAAATGTGCATAAAAATGGGAGTGTCGGTTTGGGCACACGTCGATTTTCACAGAAGGAACACACACACACACACACACACACACACACACACACACACACACACAGGGGAGAAAGACAGTGACTGTGTTTACATGGACATCATTAATCCAATTATTTGCCAAATTATTAAATGGTGGACTTTAACTGCAGTTTGGCTCTTTCATTCAGGAATTTCATTCATGCCCCTCGTGACAAACGAGATATTTTATTCGAGGCACTGCTCTAAGCGTGTATTTTTTATGCAATGTTTGTTACCGCACGACGAATGAGAGAAAAAAAAACTCTGCATTTCCCGGAAACTTAGTTGCACTCGGCAAGTAGCGTCAGAAAGCCGTGTGTGTTATTGCTGTCACAAAATGCAGTGAAAATCCTCCACGACGGTAAGTTTGATTGTGGTGCTAACATGTTTACACTTGGTGTAATAGTTTGCTCGATACAAACTAACTTTGCCATCTGAATTAACAAAGTCCACTGGTCGCTCACCAAATCTGTAGAGACAGGACAATCAAAACTAACTAGACCCGCGCCTTTATTAAGAGGAGACGAGCAGCAAATGCGGATCTCACCATTTCCAGATGAGAAAAGCTCTCACGTAAACAATGTTCCTTAGACACGTATTGTTGTCGAGCGTCGTGTGCACTGTAATTCACACGTGAGTCCAGCTGCGCTCTCATAGAGAGAAAATGAAAGCAAAACCTTCACTGCAGCAAATTATAAAAGCAACGCTGCACACTTGTTTTAGCAACAACGCAGCGTCTCTCTGCCGTCTGAACAGGTAAAAAGAGTCTTGGAAGCTAGCATGCATATTAATGAAGTTGCTCTCATGAGTAACCAACTCTTACTCATGCATTAATGCAGCACACTCAGAGACATAATAATGCACTCCCAGGTACAGACGTCCAGTCTACATGCTGTAATACACTCTAAGATCTCATGTCCGTGACGCAGCTTAAAAATAAATTTCAAACGGGAAGTACAAATTTGCTTGAAATAACGCAAAAACAACCAATTTTCACTTTTTAGTGTAATATATGTGTCCTTATAGTCAACAGCTCAAAAAAGCTGGTGTTTCGTGACCCTTTAAAGCAGGGGTCTCAAACTCGCGGCCCGCGGCCCATTTGCGGCCCTCAGTGCAATATTTTGTGGCCCGCGCCGACCGCTGTACTCTGACAGAATCAGCGGAGCGGGGAGAGAGCGCGTTGTCGCGCGCGTTCTGATCAGCTGTGTTGTCGCGCGCGTACTCAAGAGCGGTGTTATCGGGCGCCTACTGAAGAACGGGACCGAGGGTGTGTCGCGTCGCGGGGGCACTTTTGATCATTTTGGAAGGGCACTTTCTATGCAAGACTAAACAGGGCATGTGCTCTGCACAGGTTGAGCCCTATGTGTGCACGTGCCTGCCCTGCATCTTGTGTTGATATTATAGGTAGATACAGACTGGTACAGACTGATGTGACTGGAGTGGGGTGGGGGTGTTTTATTTATACATATATACGCCTTTTTTTTAGGTGAGGGAATGGAAGTTTTGAGTGAGTTCCCCCACTTTTTCCCCTAGGACTTCAATAAGTCAAAGTACAGGTCTAGACTTAATGATGATCATCTTCAAGCCATACTGAGGGTCTCAACTGCTTCTGCTCTAAAGCCAAATGTGGTTCAGATTTGTGAGAAGAAGCGCTGTCAAGTCTCTGGCAGCAAGGAGTAGGCAAAAGATGCCATGTTCAGAAGAACTGTTCATAATCTTCACTCAATGTTCTATTAATGTTCAGGACACTTCATGTTCAGAAGAAATAATTAAAACTGTTAATAATGACATTTGAGGACTTTTTTTGTGAAATCCCTTATGCGGCCCAGCCTCACCCAGACTTTGCCTCCTGCGGCCCCCAGGTAAATTGAGTTTGAGACCCCTGCTTTAAAGCTTGTCTCTTCTGTAGTTACATTGTGTACTAAGACAAACTGAAAATTAAAGGTTGCTATGGCTACGAACTATACTCTCATGTACGGAAGCAAATATCCTTAATAATTACGCTGGAATGAGACTATAGTTCCCTGGCATATAATTTCCTGGATAATAGCAATTTTTCAGTTTCTATTGATCTTAGTATACAATGCAACTACAGATAACTCAAGCTTTAAATAGGATTTGCTTTTGTTTTTTAAAGTTTTTTTTTTCTTTAACTTCTTAAAAAATATGTTGAGTGAGATGCTAACGGTCTTATCCGATTCAATCATTTATGCTAAGCTAAAATTGCTACTGCCATTCCCGAAGATCAACTGAATGGATAAAAAATAGTAAAACTCAGCTGTTTAACTCTAAGTATATTGTAAAAAAATTTTTTTTGAATTATATTTACCCCAAAAAGTGAAGTGCATTTAACTCTGCCATAGAATCACAATCTCGTACTAACATGCCCTGTTTTTTTTTATTTTTTAAACTGGCTCTTGATTTCTAGCCTAAATGTTTGAGAAATAATACCAACACAATTCTTTATTGTAATCTCTGTAAATGGTACGTTAGTCCAGACAATCGTGAACAGAGACTGCAGGTGTGCTTTAAAATAATAATAATAATAATAATAACACACATAAAAATCAAACCACAGAAAGGGTTTTCTTTAAGGTGAAGTGTAGTCTCAATTTAATATGCATTTCTTTAAATATTAATAACAATAATAATAAATGCACACTTTTAAAATGTTGCTAAGTTTGAGTAGTTTGGTTTATTTGACAATAATCTGTTTACTAAGACTGACAGGAAATGAAATTCAAATCCAAATTCATTGATTATTATGCTGTAATGAGAGAATAGTTCCTAGGTGTACAGGCCTAGAAATGAGCTAATTTTACATTTTTTGCAGTCTTCGTACATGATGTGACTACAGAAGAGTCTGGCTTGACATAAGAAAAATATCTAAACTCTTTTTATTTATATTTTTGAGTGACATGCTAATGGTCTAATCCGATTCAATGATTTATGCTAAGCTAAGCTAAAATTGCTTGCGCCATTCCCAGAGATTGACTGAAAGGTTTAAAAATGGTAAAACTCAACTATTTAACTCTAGGTGAGTTGTAAAATTAGCATATTTACCCCACAAAACGGAGTGCATTTAATTAACACTTTTTAAAATTTTGACCCTTGATTCCTTAACCTGAAAAAATACCAATGCTTCTTTCTCTGTAAATGGTACACTAATCTAAATAGTGTCCAGACAAATGTGAACTGAGACTCCAGGTGTGCTTTTGAATGGCTGGAAATGAGTATCTACGTCGAGAGGTGGGATTGACTGGCTTTGAAAGTGTGTGAACTTCCTCTCACGCAGATTCTGGTGGTCTGTGTTTGCTGCTTTGTGGGAATGTCAAGAACGGTGTTGCGAAAGAGCCTTACAAGAGGCCCATTTCCTCTATAGGGTAACAGAGGCTTCTTAAAACATCTGGAAACAGCTGTGATGTCACCCTGGAAGTATTCGTTGTGGTCACAGTGACAAATCATCACTCACTACGCTTCATATAAGACATTCTGTGTGCAAATGGAGATAAACAATGTGAAAATATGTGACTGTTTTGAGACAGGAACTACGTCATGTCTAAAAAATGTAAATTTCTCTGTAAATGCGCCGAGGGATTTTGGCAGGGATAGAAACCCCAAGCCGGAGAACATTAGCTTAAACTGTTGTGGGGATTCAACACATTCTTGACTCGCTGGATATCCTCAGGGCAGAATTATGTTATCCATCTTGAGTTGTGTAACCTGAACTCTGCTGTCCTCTTTCACAGTTTTCCGTTTTTCTGGGAATCATTTTTTTCCTGGAGTTGACGGCGGGAGTCTTGGCATTTGTCTTTAAGGACTGGATTAAAGACCAGCTCAAGTTCTTCATCAACAACAACATCAGAGCATACAGAGACGACATTGACCTACAGAATCTCATCGATTTCACACAAGATTATGTAAGAACGCACATAAAAATATAAAAACAAAAGGGTTTTCTTTAAGGTGAAGTGGAATCTCAATTCAGAATAATAATAATAATAAATAAGCATTTTCAAAATGTTGTCAAGTTTGAGTAGTTCGGTTTATTTGACAATAAACTGATTAGTTAAATTGTATTAACTATTATTATTACGTGATGTAATATTATGTATGTATGTATATTATGTACTAATACATTTATATACAGTTAATGTGTGAATAATTAATGTACAGTGGGGGAAATATGTATTGAACACATCATCATTTTTCTCAGATAATATACTTCTAAATGTGCTGTTGGCTTGAAAGTTTTACCAGATGTTGGTAGCAACCAAATATATATATATATATATATATATATATATATATATATATATATATATATATATATATATATATATATATATATATATATATATGCAAAAAAACAAATATAATTGGTTTACAAATAAAGGTATGTGTGATAAAATTAAATGATGCAAAATAGTATTGAACACATGAAGAAAGGGAGGTGTAGAAAGGCATTGAAAGCCCAGACAGCAGCTGAAGTCTCTCAGTAGTTCTTTAGCATTCCTGTTTCAGTCCAATATCTACATTACCAGGATGATGAAGATGAAATCAGAGTTGACATTTCAGCAAGACAATGATCCAAGACACAGCCAAGGAAACTCTCAAATGCTTTCACAGAAAGCAAATAAAGCTGTGGAATGGCCCAGCCAATCACATGACTTGAATCCAATAGAAAATACAAAATAAAGATCAGATTTGGATAGACGAGACCCACAGAATCATGATCAGTTTTACACACTGTTGAAGTCCTTGGAAAAACTCACACCTGAGCAATGCATGTGACTTTATTCTCCTCATGAGAGATGTCTTTAAGCCAGGGGTGTCAAACGTATGGCCCGCCGCAAACAGGTTTAACCCTGCAAACTTAATTTCATCAGTTTCCAAAGCCTAAATCAGAGTCAGTTTGACATCCTTCTGAGAAAAAAGAACCCATCTATGCCCTGCCATACCACACTGAGGTGTTCTCACATGGAAACGTAACTATTTCACGTTTTGTCAGTTTATTGCTAATTTGTACGTTTTCAGTCGTACAAAAACATATGATATAAAAAAGGAGGTGTGGCATCCAACCACACCCCTGAACCCAACCGTCATTGGTGGATAAGCAAATCGTACTAAATTGTACGAAGGAGATCATACGAATTTTATATGAATTAGCCACTACATCAAAAAGTTACAAATTGCCGTGAGATCGTGTTGTACTTGGGCTCCAGCTTTAGGTTTTATGTTGATCATATTAAAACAAAGAAAACAATCTGAAGTTGTTGTTTTTAAATTCTACCATGTACCATATACTATTATTTTACAAGTTCAGCCCACTTGGAAATAGATTTTCCTCCATTTGGCCCCTGAGCTAAAAAGAGTTTGACACCCCTGTTTTAAGCCGTTTTTTCAATGTTTAATACATTATTATAATTAAAGAAACTAAGCAATTATTATAATAATAACCTGAGCTGACATGACCTATTCATTTACAATTGTCAAACATAAATCAATACGCTAACAAATAATTAAAGCTGTTAACTACTCTGACATTACTTTAAAATGTTACTTGATTAGCAATATAGCAAGCAAGATTGAATCTGCTCAACATTGAAATGGCTTTCAGCTATTGGTTGATTCACACGTGAATGTTCAACACACGTTTTGTTCCTGCAGTGGGAGTGTTGCGGAGCTTTTGGACCTGAAGACTGGAATCTGAACATTTACTTTAATTGTACTGACACTAATTTGAGCAGAGAGAAGTGCGGGGTTCCCTTTTCCTGCTGCACCAAGGACCCCGCTGTGAGTAAACACATAAAAACACAATTAACTTGCATGCAGGACACACAATCACACATCCTCTAGTCATCTCACCACCTAGAATGTGTCATTGTCTCCTTCCAGAAGACCTGGGAACATAAACGGGAAATGATGTAGATCCGTTGCAGACAGAGCAGAGTCATAAACAAAACAACAGCTCTCACTCAGTATATTACATTGCTCAGATATAATGTGGAATGTTAAGTTGGAGGTTGGCGTCTTCCGAAAGATTAAATACGACTTTCTTTTTTCTTTTCAAAGGAGGATGTGATCAACACACAGTGTGGATATGACATACGAGGGAAGGGTGTAAGTATGCTTTTGTCAAACAAATAATAAACAAATGAATAATATTCACTATAAAGTCACTAATCCTTTATTCATACTTTTAACACAACAAACTGGCCACTATTTTTCCATTTTATTAAACTAAGTCTGTCAAGCTCCAAAATGATACAAAAATATACACAAAGAGACATAAAATTGATTTATATGGATTCAGTTCATATGCACTAGGGCTGTGCGATTTGGGGAAAATGTCTAACTGCGAGTTTTACTGCAATTTCGATTTGATTTACGGTTTAATTTTGTAGTCAAGCTTTAGCTCAATAGTCTGTATCGTCGCTTCTTACTGCTAAAATGCAGTGAGTGTAAGTTAAAGTTTCACAAAACACGTTTTTTTGGGATGTTGACAGTCATATATGTGTACCACATTGCTAAAAACACTACTAGGACACATATTTTGCTCAAAAAAAAGGGAAAATTGGTTGTTTTTGCGTTATTTCGAGCGAATTCAGCCTTCCAGTTTAAAAAGAAATTTTGAATCTACTTCACATCTACGACTATATGTTTGTACTGGTGAGTACAAAGTGACGTCTTTGAGTTTTCAGCATTAATTCATAAGAAAGACAAGTCTTTCCAGACCGCCAATCAGTACGCTCTATTGTGAATGAGGTGCAACTTCATTATCATGAACACTAGCTTCAAAGACTTCAAAGAGAGATGCCACGTTGTGTTGCCAACCGTAATTAAAACAAGTGAAAGAAGAAGAATTGTTCGGAGACATGGGTCATCATTGTAGTTTATAACTGTGCCGCAACAAAGGTTTTGTTTCCATTTTTTCACAGTGAGAGTCCTGCTGCTAAATTTTGAATCCCACTCCCGCCCGCACCCGCCAGGTTTTAGCCTGAACCCGACCGCGACATCGCTGTTAAACCTCGCTCACCATAAAACACATTTTATTAGAATGTGAAATTTTAAAACGTCTAGACAAGATTTTTATATTACGAGCACTTTGATGGATGCTTTTTAAAAATGTTTCCCAAGGAAGAATTTTAAGTTGTTATTTTTTTTATTTAACTGAAAATGTATTTATCTAAATGTTTTATTGTAAAACATTGACAATCATTTTTATTTATTAATTTAAAAATAATTTAATTATAATGATATATTTGTATAATTTCATCTTTATTATTATGTAATATGTTATATTACAAAAATATTGATTGATTACATAATATACTGTTATATGTTTATTGATCTTGTCATGAAATAGCCATGCGTTGCTGATGTGGCAATAAATAAACAAACTTAAACTGAAAAACATCTTGAAATACAATTCTGAACAGTGTCTTACAGGTGTTCTACCTATTATAAAATCATAATAATTGACTCTGGTCTATTTAATTATTATCCTCAGGTCATGGCCTTATTTATCACTCTAATAATTCAACGGCCTGTTGTCAATTATTCATTACTAGAGAACACCTTTTTCTATCTATGCATGGTTTATAGAAAGTTTTACAGAATTATTTAGCATGTATTTAAATGATCTTGGGTAATGTGTATTTTTTTTGTGTGAAGGACATTGAACACAAGACGTTTATACACACGAAAGGATGTGTGCCGCAGTTCGAGAAATGGCTACAGGAGAATCTAACCGTAGTTGCCGGAATCTTCATAGGAATTGCACTTCTACAGGTGAATGAAGAGTGACAGGCACAGAAATACACACGCATTTGCATGTATGTTAATTTAGTTTCTATCTCACTGGAAACAGCAGTCATTTATGAAGTGAATGGGTCATTTATTTTCATGACAATCACAGAAGAATCATTTGCAGAATTCACCCACCTTAATTATAAAGATATAATTACATTTTATTAAATTAAAAATAATGTTTTTTATTATTATTATATTTATTACTCTGTATTTGACTATTTCTTTTTAGTAAAAGAAAACAATATGACATAATACAATATAATAACAAGCTTTTTATTGACAATATTAAGAAGTCATCCTTGATCAGCATATGAAAATGATTTCTAAAGGATCATGTGACATTGAAGACTGATAAAATTATGCTGAAAATTCAACGGGAGAACATCACAATTTATGAATTGTGTTAAAATATGTCCTGATACTCCCATATTTATACTTTTGATTTTAAAAACACATCCTTGGATTTGATACCGCATATCAAGTTATGTAAATATTGTAGTTCATGCACCGCCATGGAATTTATCTCCAGCTTCTTGTAAGTGCTCTTTTATTTCAGCAACTGTCTTTCATATTTACAGCCTGAACTAGATCTGCCAAGTGTGGTTATTTTATTGATTTACAGGGAGCTGTATTCTCTTTGGACATTTGAACACTGTTGAAAGGCATTAAGATTTGATTTAATAAAGCTACCTAATAAAGTGCTTTGCTGTGTAATGCATAGTGTTGCCCTGCAGGCATTAACTCATCCTCTGCTTCTAGATATTTGGGATCTGTCTGGCACAGAATCTACTGAGTGACATTGAGGCAGTCAGGGAGAGCTGGTAAGAAACACCATTGATAGAAGTCTTGATCACACTATAATGTAAGGCTGGGAAACACTGAAAAATAAAAGGAAAGATCGAAAACTAGCAATGAACTGACAAATATAGGTATATAACTGCTCATTTAGGAGTCTGTTTACTAGAGCTGTGGCAAATGAAACAAAATGATTTTCTGTTGATTCTAAGATTTACAAAATACATTGCTATTCTGTCTTGAATTGATCCTGAGCTTAGCTTTTATCAGCAAATGAGGCTCTAGGCTAGTTTTTAACAACAGATTTGGCTCCAGACTAGTTTTTAACAGCAGATGGCACTCTAGACTAGTTTTTAATAGCATATCAGGCTCCAGACTAGTTTTAAACAGCAGATGGCGCTCTAGACTAGTTTTAAACAGAAGATGGCGCTCTAGACTAGTTTAAAATAGCAGATGGCGCTCTAGACTAGTTTTAAACAGTAGATGGCGCTCTAGACTAGTTTAAAATAGCAGATGGCGCTCTAGACTAGTTTTAAACGGAAGATGGCGCTCTAGACTATTTTTAAACACCAGATGGCACTCTAGACTAGTTTTTAACAGCAGATGGCACTCTAGACTAGTTTTAAACAGCAGATTGGGCTTCAGACTAGTTTGTAACAGCAGATGGCGCTCTACACTAGTTTTTAATGGCACATCGGGCTCCAGACTAGTTTATAACAGCAGATGGCGCTGTAGATTAGTTTTAAACATTAGATCGGGCTCCAGACTAGTTTGTAACAGCAAATGGCACTCTAGAATAGTTTATAACAGCATATCGGGCTCCAGACTAGTTTTTAACAGCAGATGGTGTTCTAGACTAGTTTTAAACAGCAGATCAGACTCCAGACTAGTTTATAACAGTAAATGGTGCTCTAGACTTGTCTTTAATAGCATATCGGGCTCCAGACTAGTTTTTAACAGGAGATATCACTCTAGACTAGTTTTGAACAGCAGATGGCACTCTAGACTTGTTTTAAACCGTGCTCTAGCCTAGTTATTAACTGCAGATCGGGTTCCAGACTAGTTTTTATCAGCAGATGGCGCTCTAGACTAGTTATAAACAGCAGATCAGGCTCCAGACTAGTTTTTTTTAACAGCAGATGGCGCTCTAGACTAGTTTGTAACAGCAGATAAGGCTCCAGACTAGTTTTTATCAGCAGATGGCGCTCTAGACTAGTTTGTAACAGCAGATCAGGCTCTAGACTAGTTTTTTTAACAGCAGATGGTGCTCTAGACTAGTTTGTAACAGCAGATCAGGCTCCAGACTAGTTTTTTAACAGCAGATGGCGGTCTAGACTAGTTTGTAATAGCAGATAAGGCTTCAGACTAGTTTTTATCAGCAGATGGCGCTCTAGACTAGTTATAAACAGCAGATCAGGCTCCAGACTAGTTTTTTTAACAGCAGATGGCGGTCTAGACTAGTTTGTAACAGCAGATCAGGCTGCAGAACTAGTTTTTTAACAGCAGATGGCGCTCTAGACTAGTTATAAACAGCAGATCAGGCTCCAGACTATTTTTTTTTTTTACAGCAGATGGCGCTCTAGACTAGTTTGCAACAGCAGATCAGGCTCCAGACTAGTTTTTTAAAAGCACATGGCGCTCTAGACTAGTTTGTAACTGCAGATCAGGCTCCAGACTAGTTGTTTTAACAGCAGATGGTGCTCTAGACTAGTTTGTAACTGCAGATCAGGCTCCAGACTAGTTGTTTTAACAGCAGATGGCGCTCTACACTAGTTTGTAACAGCAGATCAGGCTCCAGACTAGTTGTTTTAACAGCAGATGGCGCTCTACACTAGTTTGTAACAGCAGATCAGGCTCCAGACTCGTTTTTTTGACAGCAGATGGCGCTCTAGGTTCGTTTTTAACAATAGAATGGCACTCTAGGCTTTATAATCAGCCATACTCTGCCTGCATTAACTTCCATATAAATACCACCTGAACCAAAAATAATTATTAATACCTTTACGAAAGGTTTACATGAATGACAAGAGTGTGAGTGTTTATAGGGAGCAGCGTTTACATTTACCTTGTGATATAAAAGTCAACTTGCATGACTTGGCCAATTGCACAAGCACTCTTCCTTGTGAGCGTACTTATTAAATTAAAAACCATTAAAAACTATAATACAGCGCCATCTTCTGTCAAAAACTACCTCAGATTCGATTCAGGACAGAATAGAGATGCAATTTCGAGTCAGATTTGGGCCACATTTGCCTTCAGTTTGAATGAATGTAGCTTTAGAACCTTAGGCCATTTAATTAAACCCATCCATTCATATTGACAGCAAAAATATGATCAGCTCAAAGCAGCCTTGGTCTGCACTGAGAGAATTCTGATCTTCTTCTATTGTCAGTTTGATGCTAATGTGCAGGTAGAGATTGTCTCATCTTGCTAACATTGCTATTTCTCTCTCTTTTTTCCCTCATCGTCCAGTTTGTTCACCTGAAGCCGGTCTGCAGCCAGAGCCTCCATATCTGTCACTCAGCAACAGGGTTGGCACATTGTCATCACAGTATCCTAGCAACCAGAGAGAGATTCTATTCACGTACACCGCCTTTATTACAGTGTACGGCGACATCTTCATGTTTCCATGATAATGGTGTCCGCTGGTAGATTTGTTTTTGTTCCTCGTTCACTTAAACTAAATCCACCCAGTGTTAGCACACCAAGTCTACATTCAACTCATTTCTGTTCTGATAACAAAATACTGACCACTTGCATTATGTCTGTTCTTTAAGTGCCCCTATTATGCTATCATTAAAGGTTGCTAACTTTAAATATGTTTACATTCATCCAATTTTCTATAGCATCTACATTGCAGCAGTACCTCTTTTCTTAAGGTGTATATATTACTATTGATTTAAGGGTGCGGTCTCTTTAAATCCCTCCTCTCCGAGTGCCTGCTCTGCTCTTATTGGTCAGATGAACCAGTCTGTGATTGCTCTACCGCCTACAGCACATGTCACCATATCTGAATTTTTAGCTTCAGTGGTTTTCTTAGCACTTCTAAAACAATAAACAGTAACTCATTCGAACAGAACTCAATCGTTTGTTAGTGCATACAAAATGGATTTGTTTTTGCAGTGCAACAAAATAGCATCTTCTCACCACGTCAGCCACATTAACCAAACGCTTCCAGGCCTCTGCTATGACTACAGTGATTGAAGGTCAAAGAAGACAATGTTTGCGAGCAATTAATGAAAACTATATGCCAACATTTAAGCAAATTTGTTACCAACCGATTTTTGTGTGGAAAGTAATGCTGAAATTACTGACAACTCATTTCGGGGAGTTCAGAAACAGTTCTTTTATTTTGGAACTGCATTTATCACGCACTTTCGTTTTTTTAAATCAGATTTTATATTTATTTGTAGTATTATTTACTCCAATAAAATAAACCAATAAAATTTGTGTGTGTGTGTGTGTGTGTGTGTGTGCATATATATATATATATATATATATATATATATATATATATATATATATATACACACACACACACACACACACACACACACACACACACACACACACACACAATGAGTAATATGGCTGTATATTGACACTGGTGGGAGGTGTGCATGGGCTCGAGGCTGCAGGCTGAGTGCCTTAGTGTCCCACCAGTGACGGTATACAGCCATATCGCACTGCTACAAGCATGATATTGCATTTATACAACAGTTTGACGGCATAATCGCATATAGAAAAAGTAAATCTAACATGGAGCATCTAAAAATCTGTTTGTATGAGGAACTACTTTCTTCCACCATTCATTCACATCTGCAGCTGACATCAGAACAGCACAAAAAATTGCTTACACGAGACTTTAGAGCTAATAATTCTCTAATGTAATGTCTAAAATTATGACAAAACAGGTGATTTTGCTCACATTATAAGATTATAGGGCTAAACAACATGAATTGCTATCAGTCTACAGAGATTTCCCAGTATTTCTCTGTTGCAATCGAGATTTCACAAAAATTAACCCCGCAAAAGGCAATGCAAATACTACCAGATTACTATGGTATAAATGCAGCACTGCAACATACAAAAGAGAGAGAGATTGACTTAGAATGTCACTTACCAGTTTTATAATGATTTGTTCAGCTGTAGTTGAAAACTTGCGCTGAGAAAATGCTGTTTTTCTCCCTTAAGGATTTGGAGGTGGAACGTCAACTGTCTTTGCTCTGCTCAGTATGACAGGCTTGCCGCCGACTCGCTGAATCTACAAAATTATGAATATTTAAAATAGGCACTGTCCTTATAAATAAACTGCATGGTTGCAATCTAAATAGCTACATTCTCAACTAAAAAGCCTCAAAAGTACGTTGTTGTCCAACTGCAGCAATATTTGTCAAACTGTAGTGAGTTTATTAATCTGCTGTCACTCAATGTGGGCAGAGTGAATTTGCTATACGAGTTCTTATATTGCAGAATTTCGCACTGCTATCAGCCAATCAGATTCGAGAACCAGACAGAATTGTTGTAAAAATATATGCAATTAAAGTTTCCAATGTGTTATTGTATTATCTTTTGATACGTAACCACGGTTGTTACTTGTTCTGCTAGAATACAAGATATCTGAACATTGTAACTGACATTTAAAAAGGGGTTTGGCAGCTCAAGCATCCCAAAATGTCACACCCTTTGATTATTTCATATTCACTAAGAACTGTATCATACACTACATGAAATGTAATATAGAAACAGCATAATAGGGGCACTTTAACTGTTTTTGTACATGCATCAGTTGAACATTTGATACAATGAGCATTGCATTTTTAAGCTAAAATTAGTGCAAACATTTGTAGAAATCTGCTTTCAGATGTGTGGATCACATTTTATTTGGGCAGAAGATGCAATTATTTAGTCACCTGAAGTGTTTCCATATGTTCGTTGGCAAAAAGAAACCAGTTGAGTATTTGTAGGTTATTAGTAGGTTGAATGAATCGGTGCACTTTTTTCCCCCTCACATTTTCTGCACTGTTTGTGAAGACAAATAATGTAATTGTGCAGAATAGATGAATATGACAAAATGTATTCGTCAGTGCTTAAAGTACTATAGTTCTGTTCATAGCTAAAAACATGATGACATTAGGCAGAATATTTATTCTTCCGGGGGATGTGTTGAATTTTGTGAATGACTAGCATTCTGTGAAAACTGGCTTTGATTTCTGCAATTCTGCAAGCATAGATTCAGAGATGATGAAGAGTTAACTCGTGTTTGAATCGCATTGTGACTCACAATTGTACATAATTAATCGAGACCTGTTTATTTTCTTCACATTGTCAGATTGTGTGTGTGTGTATTACTTGTTTAATGGATTTTATAAAACACAGTCGCTTTTGAAACTAAAGGGAAATTCTGCATGCTTAACACAACGTTTTCCCAGCGTGTTCAGCTATATGAAGATATTTTTGTGAATCGCTATGTTTATCTGTACTGGATTTTGAAATGATAGCCTGTTTAAGTAACAGTGTGACTAGAATGTTTTAAAACATTAGCACTGGGATCGAGACTCTCTGGTGAGGTTTGAACTGATCAAACTGGGTATATGGGTGAATCTCATAACAATTTCCGGTCATGTTTTTGGTAACATTTCGATCTTGTTGAAAAATGTACAATGTTTATTTGGTCAGCGCACCAAATGTTATTCTTTTTTGGTCAATCATTAATCTGTCCAAGTTAATTCGCTGAAAAACATTTGGTAAGTTATGGTAATCTTTAATCAAATCTGAATATGTGTTTGGAGTTGCGGTATTCTCTGTTGACGTCAGTTTGACGCTTCTGCCACATTATTCTTAACCGTTATGCTGAGTTCAGACTGCATGATTTAAGCCCCGATTTTTGACTCGCCGACAGGCTTTGAGAAATCGCAGACATATGCCTGAAATCACAGGCAAATCGGTGCTTGTTCACGTGAGGAACAATCACACAGTGTGAACTATCGAAGACACGATCTGAGAGAATTGTGGATGAGTCGCAGACACCCGTCAGATATTTGGCATGCTATATATCTGGAGCTGTCGGTGATTCAAATCATGCCATGAGAGCAGCATTCACTAGTATGGGTATCTGCAGGCCAACAGGAGGTTAGGAAAGAAGTTAAAAGGGCTTCTTTTCGATCTATTTGGACTCAAGAAATGGAGGAAAAACTTGAGTAAATTTGGCAGGAGCACCCATGTCTGTTTGACGTGTCATCTGAGCAATACCACAACCTGGTCAAAACAGAAATAAAGTTGAGGAAAAATTGCTAATTGCCATCTAAAGCCTGGTGAGCAAAAGAAGTAGACCATGTGTTTGTCTGGTTGTGAGACGTAGTTTGTGGTCCGAGACAAAGTTGTCGGCGATTCTCCTTTGTAAAGTCATTCAGTGTGAAAGCCCCTGTCGCCAATCCATCTTGCAGTGCAAACACAGCAGCGATGGAATCCTACCCCAGAAAGTCATGCAGTATGAAACCATCCGTAACTTCGAATATCGTGCAGTCTGAACCTTGGCATTAGTTTGCTAAGAGGGAATGATGCGCAAAAAGAAAGCCCCGCCCCCTACTCAATATTCAGTTTCAGTTGGAAGTACATCAACACTGAAATAAAAGTCTCAGCCATTTGTTCACACAGACTTTAAGAACTTTTTCACTTCTACTTCTCAGTAATGTAATGCAAACTTGTATTTTTTTTATTAGTATTATTTTGTTATTCTAATGTACTTAATCAGTACATCGAGAATCATCGAGTTTAAGGTCAATCACAAAAAGAAAAAAATTATTTTAATTAAAGTTAATTCACTGGGAAAAAAGTTTGTTTTGGTAATCTTTAATCAAATCTGATTATTTGCCTCTGTGTTTGGAGTTGTGGTAATTCTCTGTTGATGCTTTAGCAACATTATTCTTAACCGTTAGTTTGCTAAAAGGAAATGATGTGCAAAAAGAAAGCCCCTCCCCCTACTCAATATTCAGTTTCAGTTGGAAGTAACACATTGAAATAAAAGTCTCAGCCATTTGTTCACACAGACTTCACTTCTATTTCTCAGTAATGGAATGCAAACTTGTACATTTATTTTTATTTTATTTTATTAATCTAAAGTGCTCAAAAATATTTATATGTAGCTATGCGCTCTACTCTTTACATTTTATAACTAATGAAATGTAGAGTTTCCACTACAACGAGAATTATTTAAGTCCACATGAACCGGAAGCTGTGACCTTTTTTGTTTGTTTGTTTTTTTTCATATTGTGACGCAGTTCCTAGAGAAACTGAATATTAAATGACAAACAGTGGGCGTGGCTTGTTTTTTCTGCTGCAAGTTGATTGGATGTAGTAAAGTAGGCACTTCATTCAGAAAGGTGGGCAAAAGGGTTAGTTATTACAACCTAACAAGACACCTCTTTCTCACCATTTCTGTTTGTAGTCAAAACGGACAGTTGGAGGGGGAGGGGTTAAGTATGTTAGCCACGCCCAATATCTCAGACAGATGTAATATGAGAATTAAACTGAAAACAAATAGGAAGTGCATTTTCAGATTTCAATTAAATATTCGATTGGCCTGCTATTTTTATTTTCTTAATGACATGCGCAGATAAATTGTTCACCACAAAACATGCAATGTGAGCTGACAAAATCAGTGTGGTTAGTTTTGATTTCATTTATACTTTTGGTCAATTAATTTAATTAATCATTTGGTCAATTAAGGAAGAAAATAAAATTGTGATAGTACAAAATGAGCTTTGACTTCTGACCTTCAGTGCAAGTAGATTTGGATTTGGCATTCATATAAATGGGGTAACTACGTTTGGGAGATGTTGTTAAGAGATTCACCTGTATATATATATATATAAACATATATGTTATTGATGAAACGTTTCTGAAATCAGGGTGCCAGGAAGATGACGAGAATGTTTTACTTTGATTGTGAAATGAATCTGCAGCCTGTTGATGGTTTTTGTGACTTTTGTAAAAGCAGGGTTTGTGAGATTTATTTGAAACACGAGCTCATTTGACGGATTCACGTGGTTGTGATAACGCCTCACTGTACACTTTCCCCATATGTGTAACCCTTAATATTTAACGATTATGTTAGTTTTGAGTTTATTAAAGATTTTGGACAGTCTTTGTGAAAGGTTGAAGTCCAAAGAAGTTGGAAAGACTACATTTGAACTGGTTTTCAGTATGTGCACATGCAGTGAAACTGTACAGCAGATGTTTTAGTATTATGTAGGTCTAAAATAATCTCACTTTTGATTAGCACTTATAATTTAGCATAAAAATATAACCCAGTGTTGGGCTTAAAAATAACATCAGCTTTTGGTAGACTTTTTAACAGAAAAATGAATAAAGATGTTGGATTTTCTCAAATATAAAAGGCAAATACTATGTTATGTTGTAATATTGACAGTTAAAAATGTAAACAAGTGTTGCAGCTTGATCATATAATCATGTTTTTATTACTATGGAGCGTTGTTCTGAGTGAATATGGCATACTTCAATGGCTTTAATTGAAGAAAATGAGTTTAAGCTGGATACGGATGTCTTTTGTTTGTTTTGTTTTTATTTATTTCAAATTTTCCCATGTTTCTGTGTAATTTCTCATTTTACATTATGTTATTTAACAGATAACTGATGTAATAAACCATTTATATTGTTTCCCAATATAGTGGTATTGGAAACTTGTCCTCAAGTGGTTCAAAACTTCTTTCTTCTGTTGAACACAAAAGAAGATATTTTGAAGAAAGCTGAATGCCATTGACTTCCATAGTAGGATGTGTGTTTTCAGCTTTCTTCAAAATAAGTACAAAAAAAAAAAGTCAAATGGGTTTGTGACAAGTAAAGGGTACATAAATAAAGACAGATAAAGTTTCAATTTTGGGTGATCTTTCCCTTTAAGGCAGGGGTGCCTAAACTTTTTCTTGGGAAGGGGCAAAATCCAAATTCAAATTTTATTAAGGCTAGTGGGCTGAAGGTAAATATAGTTTTTATGGGTAATGTTTATTTACAATTATTCATTTATTTTATTTTCGGGTTCGTCATTTTATTAATCAGGGGTTGGCACAGCGGAATGAACTGCCAACTTATCCAGCATATGTTTTACGCAGCAAATGCCCTTCCAGCCGTAACCCAACCCTGGGAAACCTAATTTATTTAATAAAATATAAAAATAACAACAACAAAAAAAAAACATTGCTATACTAACTAATACAATATCTTCTGCATAGCTCTCTTTTTGTCGAGTGACAGTTTTTACGTTTTTAAAACTCAGATTCATTTATAGTTAATTGAAACATTTAATTACAATTAGCGAAATGAAACAAACGAACAAATAAAAAACTTCAAATGGGCCTACTTTGTTCTAAGGGCCCTACTTTGAGCATCTCTGCTTTAAAAGACCTCTCAAAAAGCAAAACTGATGTCCACATAGGTGTATGCAGATAAAATAAAAACATTGTAAGTCTGTCCACTAATGTTTATAATATTTATAATAAATACAAAAAAGCACAGTCGATTCACAATACGAAGCACTTGCTTATGTTAGCAGATTAACGTTACCTTAAAGTCCAGCTTTAAAACTCAGACAAGTGATGGCAAAAAAAAAAAAAATTGCCAGTTTTCCAGGGCACAACAATGAACAATATAACTGAAGTACGAATAAAACAAATAATACATATCATATGCGGCTTGATTACAGAAAATGTGTGCGCTCAGTCTGCCACAGCCATCTAAGAACACTCATAACTGATCGAGATGACCAATCAAAATATAGTAGGCGGGGTTTACGCTTCACAGAGCGCGAAAATAAAAGGTGAGTAGAAACATTTTTTGTCAGTTGTTTGTACGATAAAATTATTAAACTACTTTTTTTTAAAAAAGTATTAACCAGTAATGTGAACTCACGTTACACAATCATTATCTTCTTATTTCGTCGAACATTAGTAGAAGAATCCAACGTTTTATTTTTTCGACATGCTCATTATCAAATGAGAAATGTATACGCTAACAAGTAGGACTAACGTTAAACACTAGTGTAATACTTCCCAGCTTCTATTACACATGCTATTTCCTTCCTTTCCTGTTTTATCCATCAAATAACTGCAACAAACAAACAAATCAATCTCTTGCCAGTACACCAGAATTTGCCATTTAAGATGTTTATATCTCTGAAAATGGTGTTTTCCACTCATTAGTTCTAAGAATTCATTATATTTACTTCAAAAATATCCTAAAGTGTTGAAAATATATACTTAAGAAATTATCTGTATTATCTGTTTGTATATTTATGAATAAATAACAAGCTGTGTTTGTTGATATTTATTCTGTGAATGATCAAACAGCAAACAGTCCATTCAGACTAAACAAATGCATGACATGAAAACATTAGTTCTGCTTTTCTACCTTTACCATAAAGTGACAAATCAACCATTTGGTTGAGCATGTTTTTGAAAAATTATTACAAACATACTAAATATTTTTCATGGCACCAAGTAACAAAACTTTATAAAGTTAGGGCTCTCAGAGGGTTGTACTGTTGAAATTAAAATCATTAGCCCCCCATGTTTATTTTTTCCCCAATTTCTGTTTAACCGAGAGAAGATCTAAACAATAGTTTTATTAACTCATTTATAATAACTGTTTAGATCTTTTTGAAGACACTTCTATATAGCTTAAAGTGACATTTAAAGCCCTAACTAGGTTAACTCGGCAGGTTAGGGTAATTAGGCAAGTTATTGTATGACGATGGTTTGTTCTGTAGACTATCGAAAAAATATATAGCTTAAAGGAGCTAATAATTTTTACCTTAAAATGTTTTTTTTTTTTTTTATTAAAAACTGCTTTTATTCTGGTCAAAATAAAACAAATAAGACTTTCTCCAGAAGAACAAATATTATCAGACATACTGTGAAAATGTTCTTGCTCTGTTGAACATCATTTGGGGAAAATATTGGGAAATATTAAAGAAAAAAATTCAAAGGGGGTTAATAGTTCTGACTTTAACTGCATGTCCAAAAATATGCATTACTTGCATATTTAAAATAATATGCAAATTTTCAACAAAAAAAGTTCACATGGCAGGAGTGATTTCCTTGTTTTTGATTTCAGTGGTAGAAGCAATGTTATGATGAGTGCTGTTGATTGAGTTAGTGACAATAGTGGATTTTTTTGGTATAACATTCTTCAACCAGATGGTAGAGTTGGCTCAATCAGGTTTAGTCACAGGTACTCCTCTCAATAAAATATAGTCAGTCAAAATATGGCCAACCTTTTGATCGAGCAGGCGGTTAAAGGGTTAAACAATTCAAATTGGTTGTAATTTCAGGGAAAGTTTCAACATAAAATGCTGTTATATATATATATATATATATATATATATATATATATATATATATATATATATATGTGTGTGTGTGTGTGTGTGTGTGTGTGTGTGTGTGTGTGTGTGTGTGTGTGTGTGTGTGTGTGTGTGTGTGTGTGTGTGTGTGTGTGTGTGTGTGTGTTTAGCACAGGATATAGCAATTCAGCTTGTAATGGTGTGTACATTATGCAGTTTCGAGTATGAGCGTTAGATGGCGCTGGAGACATGAAAGATAGTCAAGGTGCCAACTAGTATCTGCCCACTGAAGCTGACAAAATCCGGATTTAATTGTGTGAACATTTTATATAAATTAATATTCACAAGATGTACAGCAGCCTTTACAACCTTGCCAACACGCATGGGCTACTTATATTAGTGCTTCTGTAACACACGTGACAGATTAATCTTTGCCTCAGTCTTTACGGCTCTTGGGAAAATACTGTTAATAGCACAAAGCATAGATTTTTATCTACATTAAACACTATTTCACAGATGACCTGATAATGAAATGAGTCTTTGAAATCCACTTTTAGACATTAAGTTATGGATGTGAAGTGTAAATGTAACATCATTGCAGTATATCAGACACAAGCAAGTACTTATCTAAATTTCAGCAGTATGTCCACCCCGAGACCTTGCTGGGAATGAAACCGCGATCTCTGAATCACCTTAAGTGCACTTGCTTATACAAGCCTCCTTCTTCCTTTTGGAAGCAGCATGGGTAATCTGAGCAGATTAGGATCTGCTGTGTCTTCTTAATCCCACCACGATTAAAATAGGATTAGAAGTCATCTCCTGGCCTCGGTGTCACAGTAACTGCTCAGTGGGTCTGGCACTCTCTGTCTTTCTGTCCCTTAGACCAAAGGCACAGCAATAGGGGTCACTGTGTTTTGAACTTTGATATTGTCAATGTCCAGGCTCAGGCAACAAAATGGCACTGGTCACAGTAACAAACTCTGTTTATTCATTCATTGATTTTACTACAGCTTAGTCTCTATTTCACAATTTTCCACAGTGGAATGAACCACCAACTATTCCAGCATTTGTTATACGCAGCGGATGCCCTTCCAGCTGCCACCCAGTATTGGGAAACACCCTACACACTCATTACACACACTCATACACTAAAGCCAATTTAGTTTACCCAATTCACTTATAGCACATGTGCACACATGGGGAAAAGCACAGCACCATGGTTTCCCCACCCCAAAACCAATGCAAACACGGGGAGAACATGCAAAGTCAATGCAAACCGGCCCAGTTGGTATTCGAACCAGTGACCTTCTTGCTGTGAGGCGACAATGCTAACCATTAAGCCACCATGCCACCCAAACTATAAACAAATACATAAAAAGTGTGGCTATACTGGAAGAGCATAAAAGTGTGGGTTTGAAATCAAAGGGTTAGTTCACACAGAAATTACAATGATGCTATTAATTACTCACCATCATGTTGTTTCAGACCTCATTCATTCATTTTCATAATACAAATTAAAGCATTTTAGATTAAATCGGAGACCACCCACATTCTCCACGTACAGCAACAGTCCCAGCTTGTTCAAGAAAAATAACAAAAAACTTAACCTAAATAGATCATATAGTGATTAATTTTAAATATTTTTAAGCTAAATTTTTTTTTGTGTGCACATGAAACAAAAGTAATGACTTTATTCAATAGTTTTTTACCCTCGATGTCAATATAGAAGGTGCCTGTGCTTCGTTTCAAACAGATGAAGTCGCACACAGGGTATACATCAGTGCACAGTAGAGCTGGGGTGCGTTTTCGAAAACCATCATTGGCCAATTAAGGTCACAAGTTCCGTCGTTACAAACATGCTTAATTGATTTGACGTTTCCCAAATCCCTCATTCCAATAAACATTCACAAACTGCTTCGCAAACTTGTGCACTTACAACTACACCTCTGGAGCTGTAGTTAGAAACATTGTTCCTGAGTGAGTTCTACGCCCATTTATCTCCCCTATGCCCTATTCGTTTAGAACATTCTAACATTTAAAGTTGTAATGATTAAAAAAGGATTAAGGTTATCTCTCTTAGGTGTAATTTGCTTTCAAAGTATTTTTACAGTTCAGTTTTAGCGATCTTCATGTTTACAACTGTGCTCTCTTCGCAGTGCACTTTGAAACCATTTATGCCATTTTGAACACAGCTGAGCGGAATTTATGTTACGTCTTCAAAGCTAGTATATTTTTAACAGTCGTTGCTCCAAAGCTTGTGAAAACAAAAAATATAGCAGGGTTCAATGCTAAGGATTTTTTCTACTGGCCCGATTGAACCAGCAGTTCAGATTTTTACTTGCCCTGCAAATATTTTCACTGGCCCACCAAAAAAAAAAAAAAAAGTTAATAGCTATTTCTTAGCCACATGTTTTAAATATCGTGTCACAAATCTGTTTGAATCTAGAATTCAAATATTTTAAAAATGTTAATAAATGGATAATGAGCAAATCAGCGCGCTGTAACCAGGTAAATGTCTGCTTCCAAGACATTCTTTACTGTACTGGTTTTAACCAGGTTACAAAAAAACGACATGCTCACAATATCCAATCAGATAAGAGCAACCGAAAAGCAATAGAGAATAGAGAAGGTAGCATTTAAAGGCTTAAAAGCACAAACTGTTTCTCGATTCTAAGACTGTATTCATACTCAACTGACAAATAGTCGCAAGTACATTGAACGTTTTGTGTCAAGGCAGCAAAGATTGAGCCAGTAACATTCCTGTCTACTGTCCCGAGCGCCTCGCACAGTGGCCCCGGGCAGTCCTTGTTATTGAGCCCTGCATAGCATACGTTAATGCTTTTATTTTAGGTTATTTATTAAGAAATGTAGCCTACTGTATATGACACGGACCTGTTGGTTAGAACATTTCTGCAGTGGTTTGCATGTGTCAAATTATAAAAGTAGACTTTTCAAAAATTAAAAACAAATAACCAATATCCTACTTAATAATAATAATAATCATCATCTTCATCATTATAAATATTATTACTAAAGTAGGATTTTTTCATTTCCTAATAAATAATACATATTTAATTTATTTTCTTAATAAATAGCCTCATAATTTATATATTTATTTATATGATTTATATATGATATTAGAAGATGTGTTAGCTTTTGTAAGTGATTTTATGTTTTAGAATAGAATATGTTCTCAATAACATTTGTGAAGGAAACAGACCCTTTATGTGCCGTTTTCATATATCTCAATTAAAATAGAAAACAAGTGCAGGTTTTTAGCAAAACTAATATTGGATTCTATTTTAAATGTGTGTGCGTGTAAAACAATATAATTTGCTCAAAGAAATTATGGGGTTCTTCTCTAAAGAAGCTGATACTCCACCCTGTTTAGAGTGTCATTGTGGACGTTTACATTATAACCAAAGTGGTTTAAATGATGGATCTGCGACAGAGACACTACGGGTTTTGGGAAATACTCCTTACTACATTGTTCTTATCCCAATTGATGCATCGTACTATGATAGTTCAGCCGAGTAAAAAGTGACATTTAAAGCCTTGACTAGGTTAATTAGGTAAACTAGGCAGGTTAGGGTAATTAGACAAGTTATTGTATGACGATGGTTTGTTCTGTAGACTATCGAAAACAATAATGATAAATTTAAGGCTAATAATTTAGACCTTTTTGAGTTTTTTTTTTTTTTATTAAAAACTGCTTTTATTCTAGCCGAAATAAAAAATAAGACTTTCTCCAGAGGAAAAAATATTATCAGACATACTGTGAAAATTCCCTTGCTCTGTTCAACATCATTTGGGAAATATTAAAAAAAGAAAAAAATTAAAAGGGGGCGAATAATTCTGATTCAGCTTTACATCTTCAATGGGCTGAGAGTGAGTACATCAGTTGTAAATGTTAATTTTGGGTAGACAATCCCTTTAAGTTTGTTTGTTTTTACCATGTAAATTACCTTTGAGGTGGCACGATTACCTTTGAGGGGTTTGCACAATTGCCTCACAGCAAGAAGGTCACTGGTTCCAGTTTGCATGTTCTACCTGTGTTGGTGTGGGTTTCCTCCGGGTGCTTCAGTTTCCCCCACAGTCCAAAGACATGTGCTATAGACTGAATTGAATAAACTTAATCGGCCGTAGTGTATGTGTGTGAATATGAGAGTGTATGGGGGTTTCCCAGTGCTGGAAGGGCATCTCCTGTGTGAAGCATATGCTGGATAAATTGGTGGTTCATTCCGCTGTGGCAATTATATATGATACTCTGATATATGATAACTGTAATATATGAATATTGTTCCTGAAAATTGGTTAGTGAGAAGAAGAAACCACGGTCAAGTGAATTAGATCAAGATTATAAATAGGAAGTAAACATTTTAATAATATATTAAAGCAACGCTCTACTATTTTTGGAAACAAGCTAATTCTATCTTTGCTGCAGAAAGTAAACAATATTACAGAGCACCTGAATATAGTTCTGAATTGTCTCTCAAAGATGTCTCTATGGTTGGTGCACACTCACTGTGCATGTTGGATATATTGACAGAAGTATTAGCAGATTTTCAGGTACTGTGTAATATAATTGCGCCTGCTTCAGCCTTAATTTGGTAGCAAAATTCCTTGATTATTACGCCAGAATGAGAGTATAGTTCCTAGGCATATCAGCTTAGAAAATTGCAGTTTTTAATTTTCTGTTGGTCTTACTACAGAAGAGTCAAACTTTAAATAGCAAAATTATCAAAACAAACTTGAGCGAGATGCTAATGGTCTAATCCGATTCAATGATCTATGCTAAGCTGAAAGTGCTTAAATGCAAATTGTAAATTGAGCCTATGTTTTCAAAAAAAGTGTAGTGTTCCTTTAATATTTTAAATGTATATATTATGCCATCCCACAATGCCTAAAGTCATACCTGGCGTCAAGAGTGGCTTTGTGATTAAACAGTGTCGTTTGTTTCTCCAGAGCGTGAGGAGGATGTTTCACCCTGCAGAACACAGATAGCCTTGGGTCAGATGTATTTGCACCCTGTACATGATTTTCCACAGAATGGCAAGGACCAGACTCCTGGCCCATTTCCTGGAAGATTGTGTGCTTGATTGGAGGTGGAATTAGTCAATAGTTAAGCTCAAATGTCCTCTATGCAGTGCAGGGTCAGGTTCAGAAGCATCCAGCATGCTGCGCTCATATGCTATTTAAAGCTGAGAGAAAGCTTTGGCCTTACAGGACTAATCTCCTCCTCACAAAGATGCATTAATCTATGGCTTCAATCTATGGGGCTGGATGGCGGCTTTAAGGTCCTGTAAGAGTGGGATGGGTTACAGCTGTCTAGGGACCCTGCGGTGGATCTTGGCTTTGTGTGAGGGGCTCGCTGACATGCATCTGTCTGAGAACAGGCACTTGAGAAAGACTCGGAAAGTTTTTCTGGGAGGGAGGGAGGGATGGATGGGAAGCGTGTGGAGATTGTATAATATTCTTAAGAGAGCGGTTAAAGGTAATCTTAACCTTACAACACTGGTGGCCACTCAAGAGGGAGATCAGGGCTAAAAATGACTGTTCTAGGCTTGTGAGATCTGGAAGGTGAAGAACCAAAACTCAGTGAACTATATGAAAGTATCATAAAATATTATGTAGGTTATTTACTTATTCATAGTCCCTTTATAAATCAGGGGTCACCACAGCGGAATGAGCCGCCAACTTATCCAGCATATGTTTTACGCCACGGATGCCATTCCACCTGCAACCCATCACTGGAAAACACGCATACAGTCTCATTCAGGTTTTTATTTACTTGTCCAAAAATCTACTCATTTAGAGGACATGGATCATATTAAAGTACACTGTAAGAAAATTCTGGGTTCCACACTATTCCTACATGTTGTCCCAACACGAATCGATCAAGTTAACTTACTAGTTTTTACAAATTTAAGTAGATTGAACATAAAACATTTAAGTTGTCCCAAAATAAACGCAATAATTGTGTTGATTCAGCTTATTTTAAGTAAGTAGTTTAAACAAGCAGCGAAAAGTCATACTATTGAGTGTAGAAAAGGTCACAATAATATGATTTTACCAGCCTGATCTCACGAGGAAACGTAAGCATTTTACGTTTTGTTAGTTTAGTGGCTAATTCGTTCGAATTTTACCAGCCTGATCTCACGAGGAAACATTAGTAATTTACGTTTTGTTAGTTTAGTGGCTAATTCGTACAAATTTTACCAGCCTGATCTCACGAGGAAACGTAAGTAATTTACGTTTTGTTAGTTTAGTGGCTAATTCTTACGAATTTTACCAGCCTGATCTCACGAGGAAACGTAAGTATTTTACGTTTTGTTAGTTTAGTGGCTAATTCAAACAAATTTTATCAGCTTGATCTCACAAGGAAACGTAAATATTTTACGTTTTGTTAGTTTAGTGGTAATTCCTACAAATTCTACCAGCCTGATCTCTCGAGGAAACGTAAGTATTTTACATTTTGTTAGTTCAGTGGCTAATTCGTACGAATTTGTACGAGTTCAGTCGTACAAAAATGTACGATTTTAAAAAGGAGGCGTGGCACGTAACCCCAACTGTCATTGGGTGATGAGCAATTTGTACTAAATAGTACAAATTAGATCATACGAATTCATACGAATTAGCCACTAAATCAAAAAGTTATAAATTGCCGCGAGATTGTGTTGAATTTTACAGGTGAAAAATAAATATATTAGGTGATTTTAAATACTTTGAGCAGTTTAATTATTATTATTTTATATGTTAATTGTTTTAAAATAGTTTTTAATCATCTGAAATTAAGTAATACATTCATTATTTCCGCTTTAAAGCAATTACACTTGATAATTAAACGTTGGTTATGACTTGTGGGACCAGATCCCATATGCATTCATGTACTGTGAATTGCAAGCGAAAATCCCATTGACGTTATGCGTTCATTACAGAGTTGCAGGTTATGTAGCTAACTTGTCAAGGACAGAACAAAGGGGTAAGGATGGGGCAGGGAAGGAGAGCGTGAGACGAGGGAGGGAGGAAAGATCAGACCTCCCCTTTAACCTGTGGCAGCAGGAGCAGCATTCTTGATCCATGACACTCAAACAGCAAGTGCTTGGTCTCCGTAAGTCTGTGGGATTCTTCAGAAAGATTCACCATCCACGCTCAACTACCAGATGCGAAGGTAAATTTCATTATTTGATAGCGCTATTTTGGCATTTGATGTGCTTTCATGCATTTTCTTTTTTTAAATAAGTGAGATTCCATGTATACTGTAATTGTGTATAAGTTCTGCAAATTTTGGAAAATTGGCAAAATTAATAAAAGGACTAGTGGTTGTTCAATTACAATCAAAAGATCGCATGTTTTATTCCTTATGTTTAGCTTTCAAATGTCTTAATATCAAGGTGACCGATGTAAATGGTGTTCATGTACTGTACAGGTGCATTCAACTGGTTACTTATTTATTTCTTAATGTTCCTATCGTGCTGATGATATTATGGGTGGTAAAAAAACATTTATTTAGTGTGTGTGTGCTACAGGATGTGTTGAGATATACTGTGAGTCGGGGTGAAAGTAAAGGCTGTGTAAATCAGGATAACAGTGGCCTATAGATCCGATTAAATCCTTAACTTGACAGATGGACTCATCGGAGGAAGCAGCCAGGAGTTTTAACCTTTTAAATTCATATTCAGCAGTTGTTTTTTCAGTATATAAAATGTTTTTAAGCCAGATTTATATTTATATATTTTATTTAATAGCATTTATATAAATGTTAACAATATAAATGACATAATTGTAAAAAGTTATCAGTTATCGTTCATGTCTAAATTCAGTTTTTGTTTGGAAAAGGTAAATTGGTAAATGGTTAATTAGCCAATATGCATTGCTATCCATTGTTTGTCATTCTGTCTATGTTACATCAGCAAAAGAATTGCTCAACTTGATATTGTTTAATAAACCAGTAACTATTTTCTTTTTATATCTTAGTCAATGCAAAACTTCTAATAGGTGATTGGTTTAAAATCTCACTGTATTATTTATATGCATTGTGTGAGAACAGGAGCTGTCTGCCAGATTACCATGGTTATTTATTGGTTTAGACATATGAGCACATGTCCTGCGGTAACCTGCACATGCCAGATCAGAACAAAAATGGCTCTCTTTAGAGCTGCATGCTGTGATTGGTCAATTTTTGGAAGCAGATGGCTATATTTAGGTATTGGGATACTGTAAGCTAAACACTAAGCCAAATTATTGACACGCTTACACTGTATAACTTTTTTGTTTGTTGTTGAATTAAAGGAACTTTTATAGTCCTCTTAACTTACATCACCCAAACTGACTAAAAATATCAAGTTTGTATAACAAAAAAAAAATTTTGAAATTTGATTAATTGCTTAATATCAGTTAAAGTAACATAAATTTGTTCTCATTTAATTTTTTAGAGTGTACTCTGTAAAAAAAAATTAGTAAATTAGCAGTTTTTAGTCTGGATTGGTGTTTATATTGCAGGTTGGTGTATGTTACAATACAGGCAGTTTTCTTAGGCAGTACATTTTTTGTTATTTTACAGACTTATTACAGACTTATCTCTATATATTATTACTTATACATAATATTATTTCAAACTGCACTAAAATATGAGTTCTGCTAAACTGTTGCAAAGAATTTATATGGGTTGAATTTAAACAAACAAATTAAATTTGAGTAATGTTCAACTTAATTTGTTTGTTTAAATTCAGCCTAAATAAGTTGTTCACAACCACTTAGCTTAAAAACACTTAGGAAATCCAAGGATTGATCTTTGAATATTTTTTTCTCAGTGCATTAAAATGTCAATAAAAGTCACTTTGTTAAACTGTAGAGTTGAATTTTCAACATCAAAAGTCGACAGAGCAGAGATCAAGGTCACATAATGCAATTTACAACCAGAAATAAACGTAAAACCAAAATACTGAAAGTGAAATTAATCCCGAAATACAGAAATATTTTTACAGTGTATTATTAAGTGTTTGGGACTATTACAGATTGGTAACCGTGTAATGAAATTTTTAATTTAGGACTTGCAAGGTGGCCTAAAACAGAATAATAACTTTGAAATCTCTATTATAATTTGATACACTGTAAAAAACGCTGGGTTCCACACAATCCATTCATGTTGTCCCAACACAAGCTGATTAAGTTAACTTAACACTTCTTATAAACAAATTGATGTGGATTGAACATAAAAAAATTAAGTTGTCCCAATGAAATCTCAAGAATTGTGTTGAATCAGCTCATTCTAATTCAGTAGTTTGAACGAGCAAAAAAAAAATCATTTTTTCCGAGTGTATACAGAGTGCTTAAAGCAACATGCATATATTTTTTACTTAATGTATATTTTAATACACTTGATATTGGACTCTCCTATCATATGGAGCAGCATTTATTCCACACTGCGAGGCACTGAAAGACTGTTATCATGAGCTGCTCACGTGAAAAGCTCACATTGCTACACATCAGGTTAAATATGTACACTTATATCTTTAAAATTGTCATAATTGTTCTAATTCATAATGCATTCTCAGACATTCTTTGAATGAATAGTTTCCCATTACCAGGCTAATAATGCCAATGCATTTATTCACTAATGCAGATTTGTAGTCGAAAGTTTAGTATGAAATCCAGTATTAGTGGGATCTAAAATCTTTTTAATGTCCTTGACCGGTTAGATAGCAGTGATGTTGATTTTATGCATGCTAAAAAACTTAGTATGGTACATTTCTGATTTGTTTTATTTTATATATATATATAGAATATGTATCTTCTTCATAGCGTTTTTTCTGCCTTGTATTTTTTAAGTGTAAAGTACTTTGAGAATTAAGTTTTTTGTATATTTATAACAAATCTGCACCTACAATTCAACATTCAGATCTTTTTTGACTAACTGAATCTCTGTTTAATGTTTATCATTTTTTTGTTTATATTTATTTTGTGTTGTCACTTGTCACTTTATGTACACTGGAAGCTTCTTTAGCCAAAACAAATTCCTTGAAAAAAAACTGATTCTGATTCTATACAAAAATAAATGATGATTATTATTATTATATTATTATGGTAATAATAAAATTAAAGATATCTTTTTATATTAATGTATTAGAATCTGAATTAGAAAAGTAATTGAGGTGAAAACGTTAAGCTGCTCTGTTGCTTTGGTAACATAGTCCAGTTGTCACACCAATTAGATCTATAGCTCAGTGGCTCTATTGTGCTGCAAAAGAAAGCTTGTTATCGGTGCCAAACAAAAACCACAGCATCTGCCATTGATATTAACCTGTACATCACCATTATGTTTGCCTGAATGTTTTGCCACACAAAATCTCTTCCTAATAAGGTTTTTTGGTTTGCCCAATAATAATAAATTAATTCCTTTTATTTCAGACTCTTGGGTCCACATAAAAATGCAAAACACACAATACAATCATGATTGTACATACTACAACAAAAAAACTTAAATTTATTTCAACGCTTCAAATACCAGGAGTGGTCTGATCACTTAAAATGTGGGATCACGTAAAACCACTATAATTGAACTTACTCAATTGACATGTAATATTTTACACCAATAACGCAGCAATAATAAATCAAAAAATGAAAAAAAAAATAAACAAACAAATTAATTAATTAATTAAAAAAAAATTTGCCTAATTATTATTATGTTTCATTAAATAACAAATTACAGTCCAAACCTGTATGTCTTCTGTTGAAATTAAAGGAGGTAGTTTTGGTCACAAAAATTGTGACAAAATTGGAAGACTAATTGCATGTTGCATGAGATATTATTTGTAACAACATTAGGCATAGAAGTGATAAAATAATTTAAATTTTATGGATGATATTAGGCCTGTCACAACATCTATATTTTGTTGTATGATATATTGCACCAAAATATTGCAATAAACGATATTATTGTCATTTTAAGCAACTCATTACACAGTATAAAGCCAGAATGAAAATATACAGTAATATAAACACAATGTAAGTACACTCTTCCAAGGAACATTTAACATTTTATTTTTTTAAATATTGAATTTAATTATAGTTATTTTAACTATTTAATAATCAGGCATCTAAATGGAATCAGAATGTGGAAACGTATTTCCTAATCAAATAAATAATAATAAATGTTAACAAAAAAGCGCAGGGTACAAAGTAACAGACTGCGATATCTGCTACCAGATTTGTTTTTAGTTGTCATACACCCACATAAAAATATACTATAGTAATTTATATTAAATACTATAGTGTTTTTAACCATACTGACACTGACTGTAGAGATAGAGATATTGCACAATGAGCTAAAATGTTTCTAAAATTGTTTTTTATGTAAGGGTGATATATATTGCATCACCAAAAAGGATTGAGGTCATGTCCATGTGTTGTGCGATAAGTTGATATATTGATTATTGTGACAGGCCTAGATGAAATATCCCTTTAATGCTAGATGGTAGAGCAAAGCTTGCTTTAAATGAACGGCCATGTAGAACGAGTGTGGACTCAGTTTTAGAAAATTGGTCCTTCTTTGCTACCTTTGCCAAACAGAAATGAGGATTTTTTGAAGAATGTGAGAAACCAAACATAGTATGGAAGAAAATGGCTCATTTACTTCAGCACATTCTGCAAAATGTCTTCTTTTGAGTTCAGCAGAAGAATGAAAGTAAAGCATAGCAGTGTTTGTAAACAGAACTTTTTCTCAACTCTAAATTCGTAAGTCTTTCTCACATGATTTTTGTGATGTGTCATTTCAGAGATTATTATGAGGAAACCATTAGAGACTCTGGATCCTGCAAGGAATCGTGGAATACATTGTTCCAGTCAGGTTTAAACACAGCAGGCATTTAAACATGCCCGGCGCTCCATAGATTTCAGCCCACTGGACCCCCAAGCTGCACCATCAACCATGGATCCTACATTCCCCAGCATCAACCTGGGGGCCTTTTGCACCCCTCTGGAGCGGAACAGCAAGCGCCACCACCGACTGCAGTACGTCAGGAGGAAACTACGTCCTTCGCGGATTTTCGGTTTTATCCTGAGCGTCTCTGCCGTCACGTCGTTCCTGTCCTGGAGTGCCTTTACCTCCACTTTGGGCCCGATCCCGAGATGGACGCCACTCAGCTCTCTCACCAACCATGAGGGACTTGCAGAGCCAGTGCCACACAGAACTGTTCTCTCTTCCGACGAGGAGCGCAACGTTTCGGCAGACGTGCCTATCGCCATGGCCTCGTCCGCCGAACACAGCAAGGGAGAATATCCTGAAGATCTGTTCACGCTGGAGCAAAGGAGGCAAGGTGCCGTCGTGCTGCATATGTTCGGGATGATGTACATGTTCATCGCCCTGGCCATCGTCTGCGATGAGTTCTTCGTCCCGGCCCTCACTGTGATCACGGAGAAACTGGAGATCTCGGATGACGTAGCAGGAGCTACATTTATGGCCGCCGGTGGCTCTGCTCCTGAGCTCTTCACCTCAGTGATCGGTGTGTTCATCTCACACAGCAACGTGGGCATCGGGACCATCGTGGGCTCCGCCGTCTTCAACATCTTGTTCGTGATCGGGATGTGCGCTCTCTTTTCACGTGAGATCCTCAACCTCACCTGGTGGCCTCTGTTTAGAGATGTCAGTTTTTATATCATTGGACTAATAATGCTCATCGTCTTCTTCCTGGATAACTACATTACCTACGTCGAGAGCTTTGCGCTGCTGAGCTGTTACGGTAGCTATGTCACTTTTATGAAGTTCAACAGCAGTGTAGAGACTTGGATCAAGACTCGACTACTGGGGAATCAAGTGGATGACATTGAAGCTCCTCCTAAGGTGAGTCACATGTTTCCAGGTGAACAAAATGCAGGTCAAAGTTGGCTTTTGGTGGATGTGATTAACCTGCCACTGGTGTTAGAAAACTGTGTATCACAGTCAGGGATGGGCAACTTTGGTCCTGGAGGATCATTAAGCTGCGGTCACACTGCACTTTTCGCCCCATAGACTTCCATTCATACGCAGGTGAGTGCAGCAGACCAGAAACGCAAGCTCATATGACATGGCGCTGCATTCTGAAGTTCAAGCTTGGTGAAATCTGAACTGCGATATGCGTCAGACCAATAGAAGATCAAGACTTGAGCCCTCTGTGTAGAAATATATTAAAGAAAATGGAGCAGTCGTTCGTTTTATCAGTCACATGATCTTGTTTTATTTGTCACAGCACCGTATGACAGAATCAAGACGGAAACAAAATATAGTGCTGAGGTGCTCAACCCTGTTCCTGGAGATCTACCTTCCTGCAGAGTTCAGCTCCAACCCTGATCAAACACAGCTGAACCAATTCATTAGGACCTGAACAGCACTTGATAATTAAAGGCAGGTGTGTTTGATATGGGTTGCAACTGAAATCTGCAGGAAGGTAGATCCCCAGGGACAGGGTTGGTCATCCTTGCTCTAGTGTGGCCGTGGCTTTATCCTGCAAAGTTTTGCTCCAGCAGTAATCAAACATACCTGAACAAGCTGATCTGTGTCCTCTAGATCACTAGAAAGCTGCAAGTATACGTGTCTTTTTAGCTGCTAAAGCTGCGTTCACACTAGAGTTTGAGCTTGCGAAATGCTGTAGTACGGCGCTGCGAAAAGAGGCGGGATAATACAAGATGATTAGACATTTAATAAAGCGAGCAATTGGTCCATATTTTAAATTTCTGTCCAGAGAGGTCATGTTTTGATCTTCGATTGGTCTTATGCAATCACGTGATGCGATTTCGCAGGTCAGAGTTGGAAACTTGTCGCACGAGCTTGCATTTCCAGTCTGATGCATTCAGACTCCCATAATTTCATGCAATTGATGGCAATTTTCGCCACTTTTGGTACTTTATAGTATCCGAACACATCGGCCTCCCCAAAACCCGCTCCATAGTAAAGTTGCTAACACCACTGTATAGTTATTAACCCAGATCTCTACAGTGCTATTCAGACACCTCAACCCCGAAAACCCATAACCCCCTGCCCCCCCAGTCTTCCATAATATCAGAGACAAATGTTGACAGGTATGCTGATTAGGGTTGGAGATCAAATCTGCAGGATAATGGCTGAAGTTGCCCATCCCTAACAACAGTAGCTCCCGACAAAGGGTCCAGGACCCACTAGAGGCCCTTCACAGGGGTTACATAATATATTCACTGCGCATAATAAATTAATGTATTTAGAGTCGAAGCTAATAGTATTGAGAGAATCATTCTAACGTTACACTTTTGGGCCCCAGTTTGAGTCCAGGCTCCTGGACCTTAGAGATCCTGTTACTCACTTTCTCCCACTTTTCTTGCTCTCCATTTGTAATGGCCTTTTTTCAATTGATTTATTATTTTTAAAACATCTTTAGCAAAACATATATGTTTATATCCAGTGTATGAATTATACAATGATGATCGGGGGTCAACTTTTTCGGTAATGTTAGTTTGTGTAGGCTAATACACGCTTCAGTGAATCAAATTTATGTATTTATTTAAATTACACCTAATTTATTCATGGTGTTTGTGGGACAGGCTATTTAGTGTTCATATTTCAGCTTACTTTAGTTCAAACTTTACAAACTATGCATCTAATTTGACTTTACTTTTAGGCTTTATGTAGAAACAAACATCTATTTTATGAGAAATCAGTCTTGTGAACTCTTTCGGTGCTCTGAAACTGCCGGTTTCAGACTGGTGAATGACATTTTTCTTGCATAAACTGACTGGCGTGATTATGCATTCACAATGGTATGAACTGTTATAGGGGGGGTCAGGTGAATATCTTTTATTTAAATTATTAACATCATTATTTAAAATGCAGATCAGAGTGAATTTTTTCTTCAATTCAAAGGGACATACAACTTGTTTTGACATCCTTTAAGGGGGATTAAGCCTTAATTAGGGGTGTTAATTCCCCCAACCCCCGCTGTAATTTACACCCTGGTTTTATCATGACTGATAAAATATGAAATCTTATATAAAGTCAAATATAAATAATCAATTTAAAATATATAGAACATTGAACAATTGGATTTTAATTATTTTTTTAAAAGAAACTCTTTAATTACCTTTAAAAACATGTGAAGCAAAGACATTTATGTAAATAATATTCAAAGATAAAAGTAAAAGACAAATTCAAGGGCTATTGAAATAACTCATATTTAACAACAAATAAAGCCCCCCGTTTTTAAATATCCACTTGTTATGTATTTTGCTTGCAAACAGAACATTCAGCATAGACATTCAGACATTAATCACAAATAAGTTGGCTATTAAAAATGCCCCTTATTATTAAAAATTCCAGGACTGCATCTTTATGCTCATTAAAGAAATAGTTTAAAATAATTCAAACGAAGGCACATTTACATTATTACACTATTGCATTGATTGAAACTACATGTTTCCTACAATATAGCAGCATATACTCAGTGGTTTTAATCGTGCATTCTGCGCTCTTGAGCACTTAACAAACCTACATAGGAAACTATTTGCAACAGCAATGACAGCAGACCCTGATTGTTGGCTGAGAAATAGTGTTCCCAATGAAAAGAACACAGACAGTTTTATCACCTCTCTGAGCCGGATTAGGACTTATAGCAGGTGTCACCTGGACAGAGCAGACAACGCAGCTCTGAGTGCACAGTCAGCTGAGAAACACCAGAACCCCTACTGTTCTACAGGCAGCAGAAAAACACAGCGGAGTGGAGATGAAGCAAGATAAATAATAACAACTCTACTAAAAACAAGTCAAGACATTGACAAAGAAAGTTTTTATTTTTGACCTGACACATTAAGGTTTCTTGACACCAGCTTGAAGAGCTCTTGGAGTTGGTTTTGTGGTTAATCGTGCATTTTAACCACTGTTTTTTCTTCTTTAACAGTTTGTTCAATACCAGTATACCAGTTTCACTTTTGAGTTTACTCTTTTTACAGCAAAACTGTAGTATATCTATAATCAGTGAACTAAATTTTGTATTGTTGTTTTAGACATCTTTAATGTATAAATGTATAAGTTTAAATGTATAAGCAGTAGTAATCAGTATGCATTTGACAGACATAAGGTCCTAATCAAACAGTAAGCAGCTTATTTTTGCATGTATGTGCCACACTTTTCATTAAAACATTTCATAAAAAGATGTTTGCGATTTTAAATGCTAAAACAATACTATTGAATGTTCAGATAAGTAGCATAGTGACACTTTTTGATAGTGAGGAATCATCTTGGGTTCAGCTGGTAAGAAGTCAAGATAAAGTAACTGCAAAAAGGGTTGGTTTATATACTAAAATATTCACCAATATTCAGGCATGTTTTTACTTAATTGGCCAAAAGTGTCCACATTATTTTGGCACCAAACATTATATTGCCTCAACTCTGGAGATGAAACCAATAATAATTCTAAATTATCACCTTATAACATACACTGTTGATATAACATGAATCTGCTGGTTGTGGATTTAGTGGTGATATTTATCACTGGTTTGATTAGGTTAATCTTTTGTATCTCCTGTCCTATCTGCTGTCTTTCGCTCAAACAGCTGGAGACGTTGGAGTTGTTGTTTGCAGATGCGGTTTGTCCCACATATGGAACGCAGGTGAATCAGCTGACCGTGCTGTTTTGATAGGCTTCTTAGTGATGCATCAGGGCCATGTACATTACTTTTAAAAACCATTAGTCGCATGTTATCTTCACGAACCTACATTTATTAGTGGTAGATTGCTGGTAGATTGCTTATTGTATATTGGGAATGTGATTTCTGAAAGCTTGTTGTGATAAATATGCTTTTTTTATTGAGAAATGATTTATGCAATGATATGGACAGACAAGTAGAACTTGTAGAACACAACAATATTAGAGAATCTGGATTTCTAAAATGAAAATAAATTGTGGTAGGGACAGGAGGTTGTTGTAGGGCAGTTGGTACATGTGCTTTTTGCTCCTTTAGCCGAAGCTCGGAATAATCCAATTAGATGTGATCCTTTTAGCACTGCTAAGTATAGACAGGTGTCCTGTTCTTTTTTTAAGCTGTGCTCAAATACAGGGTATTGCCGGAAACCTGCAGGTTTTTGAATCACCTCGTTAGATTTCCATTCACGGCAACACCTTTATGTTTGTGGCTGATCCATGTAAGGTCTGAAACATGGTGGGTGTCTTCATTTCTTCATGTGGTTTATGACTCCCAACCTGAAATCCTTTGTAATCCCAAATCAACTGCTTAAAAAGGGTGACGCCAACCAAAGTAAAAAGACTCTTAGTGCTTAGGGGAGTGACCTGCCTTCTGAAGAAGACTTTTAAGGGAATAGAAAGCATTACAACAACTCTATTTTCGAATAATGAAATGCACAGAACTGCTTGCAATGAATATTTTAAAACATTTTAAATTATATAAAATATTGAAAGCAAATCTGGGTATCAATGTAAAGTGAGAAAGCAGCACATGCTTGTTATGTATATGATAAAACAAACTCCAAAGATAATGAAGAAAAATAATAGTTATTTTATAATTGCTTAAATTGGCAGTAGGCATCTAGCAGATGCTTTTTCAAAACTACTTGCATTGGTTCAGGATACACGTTAACATTTGTTCATATGTTGCATTGCTTGGGGGACTCAGACTCAAAATCTTTAGCATTACATTGTGGTTATCAGACCCATTAACTTTGCCATTGTTTACAAGAGTCAACCTATAACCTTAAGCGTTGGATTGTGATTATCAGTTCCAATAACTTTGCCATTGCTTTGGAGAGTAAAACCCACAACCTTTAGCACTGCATTGAGGAATCAGACCAGTAACTTTGCCATTGCTGTGGGGAGTCAACCAATAACCTTTAGCATTACATTGTAGTTATCAGACATATTAAGTTTGCTATTGCTTTGAGGAGTCAACCTATAACCTTTAGCATTGGATTGTAGTAATCAGATCAGACCCATAACTTTGCCATTGATTTGGGAAGCCAAACCCACAACCTTTAGCACTGCTTTGGGAAATCAGATCCAGTAAGTTTGCCATTGCTTTGGGGTGTCAACCCCACAATCTTTAGCATTGCATTAGGGTATCAGACCTATTACCTTTGCCATTGCTTTGAAGAGTCAACCTACAACCTTCAGCATTGGATTGTGATTATCAGTCCCAATAATTTTGCCATTGCTGTGGGGAGTCAACCTATAACCTTTAACATTACATTGTGGTTATCAGACCTATTAAGTTTGCCATTGCTTTAAGTAGTCACTCAACCTATAACCTTTAACATTGAATTGCAGTAATCAGACCCATAACTTTGCCATTGCTTTGGGAAGTCAAACCCACAACTTTTAGCCTTGCATTGGAGAATCAGACCTGATAATTTTGCCATTGCAGGGTGTCAACCTCACAACCTTCATCACTGCATTGGGGTATTAGACCCAATAATTTTGCCATTGATTTGGGGTGTCAACCTCACAAACTTTAGCATTAAATTGGGCAATCAGACCGATTAACATCGCCCTTGCTTTGGCTAGTTAAATCTATAACATTTAGCATAGCATTGGGGAATCAAACCCATTAACTTTGCCAATGCTTTGGGGTTTCTAACACACAACTTTTAGCATTGCTTTAGGAAAACAGGCCCATTAACTTTGGCATTGCTTAGAAGAGTCAAACCTATAACCTTTGGTATTTCTTTAGGAATCATACACACACTCTCTATTTATTTGGCCCTTTGGGGTTCAACCTAAATCTTTTTGACTTGACCTACAGGAAACTTACTGTAAATGTAACCAAATGTAGTATTTTGTGTCACTCTATAATGTACTATTTAAGTCTTTGCTGGTGTAATGCTAAGTACATGAGGAAAATTAACTCTATATGAAAAGAAATTAGGGGAAAGAGTGAGAGCTCATTGCTGTGTGTTATGTGAGTTAATATGTGAATCCTTAAATGACTCTGCTTCTAAAATTGTCACCTGTCACCTTAAGCATCTTTAATGCGCTCTCCTGCCTTCTCTGGTTAACTACAGGACCCTTGCTAAGAAATATCAGAGGCAGAGAGTTCCTATGGCGCATATACTTAAATCTGAAATTAATTTACAACCTCTAAAGTTGGTCGTACTGTTACATAAACTCAGTTTCAGTATCTTCTAACGTGAAGGCATTAGTTCAGGAGATTAATTGGAAAAGGCAATCCATTTAACCACTCTTATACAGGTTGATATAACAATAGACTGGTTGTTTGCTTCTATGGGAGAAGGTGGTGAAGGTATTTATTTTCTGGCAATAATTGTGAACAATAAGATAAAATGGAAAGTGTATGAAGGTGAAGTACATGAGAAGTATGAATATGCAAGTTGAAATTGTTGAATTGTTGCTTAAAAAGTTGAAATCCTAATATATGTATAGATTTTCTGTAGTGCTTGCAGTACTATAGATAGTTCTGTAATAGATCCAGTCCTCTAATTGGTCCAGCTGATTGCTAAACTGTTACTCAGCAAAGTTCATTAGCTGCTCTTGATCCTATTCAGCATCTGTGTCTTGTGTAAGGGTTCGTGCAAATGCAGTGACACACTTATATAACTTCCTAAATATGCTTTAATTTTGGGATGCTGGAAAATGTGATTTATTTATTTCCCTTGGAGTCCATTTTAGTCATGCATATCGTTTAGATTGTACGTTTCACAAGGTCAGTTGTTTATTGTCTCACATTTTCACATGATCAATTTCAGCTATGGGAACTTGCAAAGCATTTAAGAATTAATTTTAATGCTAAAGCGCTGGTAGTTTTCCAAAGACCAGACAATTTGAGGCCAAAATTTAAGTCTTAATTTTTTTTAGGGATTTCAGGCATCGATTCTGTGGTTTCTGTTTGTGCTTCAAGATCTCTTTGCTCTGTTTATAACAAAACTGATCTATTCCATGTCCAAATCACCAGTTTGCCCTTGAGTAAGCTATTGTGGATGCTACACAGTGTTTACTGCTAATATTTTATTGTTTCAAAGTAGATGTTTTACCAGCGACCGAAACAATTCTGGATACATTTTTAAAAGAGTGAAGTGAGTTTCTCGTCTGCTAGTCGCTAACACATGGCTTGAAACTGCATGTTCTTGGTGGCTTCAGTCCAATATTGTGTTTGTCAGGATTTTTTAAAGATTCAGGAAGTTGGATCAAAAAGGTTTGGATTTCAGATTTCCTAATCACTGAGATGAAATTTTATTCAATTCAACTCATCTTTATTTCTATAGTGCTTTTACAATGTAGATTGAACCAAAGAAGCTAAACAATGAAGTTCTTGTAAATTGAAGCTGTCAGTCTAGTTTTCAGAATTGAAGTTCAATTTAGTTCAGTTCAGTGTGGTTTAATTTTCACTGCTGAAAGTGCAAACACTGAGGAGCAAATCCATCAATGCACAGCTAGACAAGACCCAAACTGAGCAAGTCAGTGGCGAGTAACAAACTTCAGCAATTGACGAAAGTGATGAAAAAAAAAAAAACTTGAGAGAAACCAGGCTCAGGATGAGCTTCTCTGCAATAGTTGTTCTACGTTTTAAAAGAGATTTAGTGAACATTCTTCCCAGTTCTTTACCATAACAAAAGATTTCCATGTTAAAAGCATGCTATTAAACACTGGTCATCTTGATGAAAGGTTCAGTTTGGAGGGATTTGCCCTTGGTTTTAAGATTGTAGGCCTTATAGGGATGAATCTGGTTGCCTTATTTCAGTATAATGATGTAAATATATGCTATATATAATATTTATAAACAAAATGTTCCAAGAAGGGTTTAATGAAGATGCAGCTAAAGATTCGTTTTAGATTTATCAGTTTTTATTAGTGTAAGGAATATTTGAAGAGTTTAGATACAAAAACCTCTTATTGCTTTCTGAAATTGTCCTTTAAAATGAGTATTTTCGTCAGTCTACTGTGTGTATGTTCAGTAAGATCCCTTTTATGGTAAAGAAAAAGTCCTTTTCCTGGCCTTTAAAGTAAAATATCTCAACATAAACAAAGGAGGCTGAGAAAAACGTTAATTTTTGTTGGAAATTTCAGACGGCACTTAGAGGTTTTTGCATTTGAACTCTTCATTTTAAATAATCTCACTATTCTATGTCTTTCCCCACAGTGAAACGAACCACCGATAATTCTGCCATTTCTTTTAGACAGCAAATGCCCTTCCATGCCAGAGTACAACTCTTATTGCTGGGAAACACACACACACACACACACTCCCATTCACACATTATGGTCAATTAGTTTATTCAATTCTATAGCGCATGTCTTTGAACTGTAGGGGAAATCTGAGCACCCGGAGGTAACGGAGAGAACATGTAAACTCCACATAGGTGGACTTTCTGGCTCAGCCAGGACTCAAACTAGCTACCTTCTTGCTGTGAGGCAACCATGCTAAACGCTTAGCCACTGTGCCACCCTTGTAAATACTCTAAGAAACACCTTTCCATTCAAAAGAGCCTGAAATGTAAAAAGTTCTTAACAAAACCATCAGTGCCAATAAAGAATCTTTATATTTTAACCCTTAGACTGTCTCTCTACCAAACGGTTGACCATGTTTTTACTGTTTCAAATAATGACTGTTGAAGTCACTTAAATATTTACTGTTTTAAATAATGGTTTAAACACAGCATTGTTAGTTTGCAAAAAAAATCAAACAAGCATCCTGTTGCAGTACTACACTTTTAATTTTATTGTAAAAAAACAAAAACAAAAAAAACAACAACAACAAGGAAATATGTTAAATGAGAATCTGAAATATTTTATGGCGTACTTCATCAAATAAAGATGATATTTTCATAGTACATGTATTAAGTCCGGTACTTTTACCATAAAGTGACATATCAACAATTTGGTCGAGGCTGATATTTTTGAAATTATGGGATGTGTTGAAAAAAAAATGCATTGAGTGTGTTAACCTGCGACATTAGGAGTTCAAAAATGCAATCCAAATATTTCTTTCTTGGTGGGGTAGTTAAAGGGTTAAGAGCGTTGCACGTCAGTATTTGTACCAAAATGCCAAATACAGGAATCATAATTAAAAGTCTAATATATAATACTAGAATTACATTCAGAGCAATAACTTAGTGGTTAAGTACGCCAACACACTGTGGTGCTCAATTCGATTCCCCGAGGTCCTTTGCTGACCCCTCCCTTCTCTCTGCTCCCAATGCTTTCATGTCTGTATCCTCAACTATCCTAAGAAAAATGTGAAAGACCAACGCAATCTCACAGCAATTCGTAACTTTTTGATTTAGTGGCTAATCCATATAAATTCATTCAATCTAATTCGTACAATTTAGTCCGGTTTGCTCATCACCCAATGACGGTTGGGGTTAGGGGTGGGGTTGGGTGTCACGCGTCCTTTCTAAAATCGTACATTTTCGTACGACTGAACTCGACCACTAAACTGACAAAATATACTTACGTTTCCTCGTGAGATCAGGCTGGAAAGACCCCTAAAAACTGATTTAAAAAAAGAATCGTGCATCCAGTTTATGGTGTTCACCAATCCATTTGTGTAAATAATGTTGGAATTTTATTTATTACTTCCATTTTTGTTGAAACTGGTGTTAAAGGAATCGTATTAACATCTATTTGCCATTTATTTGCCAATAACCATCTAAAAAGGGTTACAGGTTTGCCTCATTCTTCAAAATATCTTATTTTGTGTTCAACCTAACAAAAAAAATAAATAAAAAACTCCAACTGGTTTGGATCAAGAGAAGTAGGGCTGGACGATATTGTAAAAATCTAACATTGCAATATTTTTTATTCTGCGATATATATTGTGATATGAATACAATTTCACTAAATGAGTTGAATAACTATTTGGAAATAACTCTAGATTAACTTTAGATTGACTGGGAAGATTCTGTAGGGGAGTGCATATGAATAAAATACAAGAAACAATCTACAAGCGACAAGATTCAATAAAGAAAAAGATACCAATTAAATAAACAGTGTTTGATTGTTTTTCAATGAGTCAAACTGTGTTCAGGTGTACAGTGACACACTTGGTAAATGATCAATTGCAGACAACATTGCGTATGCTCTCGATGTGACTATTGCGAATGATCACATTGCAATATCGATGCTGAAATGATATATTGTGCAGCCCTAAAGTGAGCAGTGTCTAATGATAACAGAATGCTCATTTCTTGGTGAACTATCTCTTTACTGCAGCCGTTTAAAAGATGTTTGGCCTGGCAGCAGGACATCTGCTAATGTCAGACTGTTTGAGCGAGCCGCTCTCCGGTTGGCTGACCTCTGCTTTAAAGCTCAGCTCTGTTTCCACATGCAGGCATCAGTGGTCATAGGCCAAAGCTTATCCTCCATCGGCAGAAAGACTGAAGCTGGGGAGGGAGGAACGTGAACAGAGAGCAAATGGCAGGGCCTGCTAATCACGACCGAAACATGTTTAAGCCCTCTATGTTCTACTGGGCTGATTAGGCTTAATTAAGGCTGCTCGTGTGTCTCTGCCGAGCCAACCAATATTCTCATGAGGACACCGCTGGTCTTGCTGCCACCGCACTGGCACGCTTATTTCAGAATAGCTTATCTTGACTAGTCATGGTTTTACCTGTTTTATTTTACTTTATTTTATTATTATTATTATATTTTGTTTTATTTTATTTACAATTTTTATTATTAATTTATTTTATTATATTATTTTACAAATTTTATTTTATGTTATTTTATTTTATTATTTTATTCTATTTATTGTTTTATTTTATGTTATTTTATTTATTATTTTATGTTATTTTCTTGGATTTGTTATTTTATTTTGCTATTTTATTTTATTTATTATTTTATGTTATTTTATTATTTTATTTTATTTATTATTTTATTTTATTATTTAATTTAATTTATTGTATTATTTTATGCTATTTTATTGTATTATTTTATTTTATGTTATTTTATTTTATTATTTTATTCTATTTATTATTTTATTTTATGTTATTTTATTTATTATTTTATGTTATTTTCTTGTATTTGTTATTTTATTTTGCTGTTTTGTTTTATTTATTATTTTATTTTATTTTATTATTTAATTTATTTACTGTATTATTTTATTTTATGCTATTTTATTTTATTTATTATTTTATTTTTCCTTTTATTTATGTTATTTTATTTTATGTTATTTTATTTTATTTATTATTTTATTTTATTTTATCATTTTATTTATTATTTTATGTTATTTATTATTTTATGTTATTTTTTATTTTATTTATTTTGAATATTTTATTATTTATAATTTATATAATAAATTATTATACAATTATTATTTTTATAAAAAAAATTATATTGGGCATTATTGGTAAATTCAAATCATCACAATCATTTTATTTGTAATTGATTCATAACTAGTTCTTTAAAATATATAATACTTTTCAGTTTTTTTCCGACATAAATATGTACATTTAATATAATTATAATGTAAATATGTAAATGATATTAGTTTTATTGTTATTATTATTGATAATTCTATATCTATAGTTCCATATATTTTATTGATAACAGAAATTATTGTTATATTCAAATAATGATAATTACTCGTATTAATATTTTCTTCTGACCCGAGGAATAAAAAATAGCTCCTAAAAAATACATCAACAAATAAATAAGAATTTCATCCATTTTCCATCTAAGTATCTTCAATACTAAATAAATACTTATGACTTAACATGCATTTAAATGATATTAGACATTAATAAATTAGAATATATTAGATTAGAAATATTGTTTTTTAAAACAATATAATAAATTAACTTTTTACTTACATTTTTTTCACTTTTTGTGTGTCTTGGACTTTTTTGTGTAACATTAAAGGATTCTTTATTGATACGTTCAGTTACTGCTTATTGGATATATAATAAAATGCAGAATTATTTTTTCATTGTTCATTTCATTATCACTAAATTCATTTTCAATTGTTCATTTCGTTATCACTAAATTCATGCATGGGAAACATTAGAATTTTGTGGTTGCAATGCCTTAACTCCTTTTTTCATGTCTCTATAATGACAATAGTTGACTTGGGAGGCTAAAGTGAAACGATTAAAGCTATTGAAACTATCAATCATGGCATTTGGGTCAGAATTGATTCGCCTCCCTGTATAATGCCTAAGAAGTGCTATTTAGAGGCATGCAGTAGCAGATGAGCAGAGGTACAGTACAGGAACTCTTACGGGCTGTTTTTAGCAGTGGTGTGTAACAGATTACCATGCTCATGGTTACCTTCATGTTAGGGACAGATTGGATCTGATCTTTTTCAGAGGTGGCCTGAAATGTCCCTTCCTCTTTCCTTAACCCAAGACAGATAGACAGATGTAATGAGAGAGAGAGAGAGATTTTATTCTATCTATAATATGATTTTGTTTCATTAAAAGATTAACGAAGCAGTGGCACAGTAGGTAGTGCTGTTGCCTCACAGCAAGAAGGTTGCTGGGTCGAGCCTTGGCTCAGTTGGCGTTTCTGTGTGGAGTTTGCATGTTCTCCCTGCGTTCCCGTTGGTTTCCTCCGGGTGCTCCGGTTTCCCCCACAGTCCAAACACATGTGGTACAGGTGTATTGGGTAGGCTAAATTGTACGTAGTGTATGAGTGTGTGTTTGAATGAGTTTGTGGATGTTTCCCAGAGATGGGTTGCGGCTGGAAGGGCATCCGTTGTGTAAAAATGTGCTGGATAAGTTGGCGGTTCATTCCGCTGTGGCGACCCCGGATTAATAAAGGGACTAAGCCGACAAGAAAATGAATGAATGAATGAATAAAAGATAAATAATTAGATTTAACAGCTGATTCTCTCATATTGTTTGCTGCCTATATGTATTGGCCATTAATTGTGTCAGTATACTTATATATACTTATTTACTTATATTATAATTAAGTCCTATAAATTTGGTCAAATATTCACTACATTCACACACATTGATCTTTACCAAAAATGGCTTTTCAAAATATTGATGATACAGTGCAGTATATATGTTACAGTATGTATGTACAGTATGTATGTATGCAGCGGCGGACAGGGACAAAAATTCAGCCCTGGCACTTTAGCCACACCAGCCCACATTACCACACCGACAGCCCCACTGATGGACACGCACATTCACTACTTATATAGGTGTACAGATGGTGAAATATTATAAGCAGTACCATATGTAATAGATATTTAAACATTTAATGTATGTGACTGAAAGAAAAAACAACTCATTTATAACAAATTTACACATACAGTAAAACATGCAGTCTGTATTCCCTTAATCCCACGTTATCTGATAATAATGACATTTTAAAATGTACCGAAGTTCTACGCTAATCTCACAACTGTTAAACAATGTAGGTTACTGTCAAAAACTGTCAGAAGTAGTGTGAATGGCGTGAAAATTACTTCGTATATTTTCTGTTTTCTTCTTACCTCCTCTACCGCGCTACTGTTCTCCGATGCAGCAGCCAAATGTACAGCTTTTGAAAAGATTTCAGTTAATTTTATGCATTTGGCAGCGTCTGATTTGCCCTTTTTTGCTTTCTCTGAGCTTTTCGACACCTCCATTTACGGTCCATCTCTGAAATTAGCACTTACTGTTTGTTTAACATGCTTGCCAGATTTTAATTACGTCCGCGGAACCTCTGATTGGGTTATATTCAGCTAAATGTCTGTTGAAGGAGCAGTATCAACAGATATTAAGCAGACAGTCTACTAATGCTCGTATGGAGCATCAAAATAAAGTGTTACCCTAAATCATTTACATTTTACAATATTTTTCAATGAAGTATAGAACATAATTTAACATTTTAATAATGTTTTTCCTTATTTTTTGGCCTCAACGAGGGTGAAAAGTTATATTGATGTTTGTATTTGTGTTTGTATGTGCATGTGTGTGAGTGTGTGTGTACTGTCCCTTATTTAGAAGTTGTAGTATATAGTATAGGGGGGTTATTTTCTGTAAGAAACCCCTAAACTGACATTCACTGCAAAAAAAAAATGCAGGGTTCCACACAATTCCTTCATGTTGTCCCCACAGAAATCGATTAAGTTAGCTTAATTTTTTTTTTACAAATTTTAGTGGATTGTACATAAAACAATTAATTGCCCCCCCCCCCCCCCCCAATAAACCTCAAGAATTTTGTTGATTCAGCTCATTTTAAATAAGTATTTTGAACAAGCAACAAAAATCTTTTTTTTTTTGAGTAGTGAAGTCATTTGTTGCCATGCAGACTATATTTTCTGAGGGGTTGGCTTCACTTTCTAAGGGTGTTTTCACACCTGCGTTTTTTAGTTTGGTTGAATCGCACTAGAGTTTATTTTTCCTCTTGGTGCAGTTTGTTTGGGCAGGTGTGAATGTACCAATCGCACTCAAGTGCACACCAAAAGCAGACCAAAAAGCAGAGATCTCCTTGAGGTCCTTAAGACCTCTCGGTACTCTTTCAAACAAACCCTGAAGTGGTTCATGTGTGGTGTGAACATGATCTGAACTAGAACAGACCCAAATGATCAAAGTACGGCACCTTTTTGGACTAATCCAGCTGCCGTAGTCTGATGCACTGTGCGTTATGGGATGTGGAGGAGAAAAATTTGTTGACAGCTCTTTACCAGCAATTTTAAACAGAGGGAAAAACATTACCTGATGGATCGATGGTCAAATTTCGGGAAGATCACCATGTCGCAGTTTAGCTAAACTAATTGACGCCACCTCCTGAAGTGAATTGCGATGCGCCTTCGCCGTTTGCAATGCATTAAAAGATTGTTTTCCAGCCGCAGCCGTGCTTCATTTTCGAAATATATAGTTCGTCTAAAGCGATGTATACAAACTATATAGTATACTATGTGCAGGGATACAATCAGCCAGCGCAGTCATTGCTTCATAGTAAAAAGCAACATTTTGTGTCTGCCGGTTTGTTTACTTGTAGGAGTTCTTTTGCCATTTTCCTGCATGTTAGTTCTGACCAAAAGTATTTGGATTTTGTATTTCCAAAAAAAATAAAAATAAAAAATAAAATAAAATAAATAAATTGACCAATCGAAAAGCAGTTCAGGAAATACGTTCAATAACATCTGGCCAATGAGTGATGTGGATTTTGTCACATGACTGCATTTTGGTTCTTTTCAACTGGTTCAGGTCAAAGCAATCAGTGTGGTGTGAAAAGGACCCAAAAACGGCAGAAAAATGCTACAATGTATCATGTGTTGTCCTTGGTCCGGACCAAATGAACCAAACCACAATGTGAAAGCACTTTAATGTTTAGTCACATAACAAAAACGTATAATTAATTGTATAATTAAAATATTTACAATTTATACTTAAATCATCATAGTTCATCTTTCATTTATTCTTACTCTCTTGTTTTCTTTTTTGAATAAAAACTTAACTTTTTCACTAGAAATGAAAATTGCACTATAAGGAAAACAATTAAAACACGACAGAACCCTATTATTATTTTCTCATTTGTGACACTTTTTTCCTGCAATAAAAAGGAAAAAATGGATTGGAAATTGGATTTGATGTCACTTTCTGTTTCTCTCTTATTTTCTGAAGGTTGTCAGTGTACCAGATGATGAAAATAAACTTTCAGTAAGTATCATTTAACCCTCAGCACTTATCCTGAACATCTATACTCTGTTGGATCGTTTTATTCAATGTTTGATTTCATGTCTTTTCCCCCCATAGGCTAAACCCCGCCTCCAAAGAGGAGGAAGCTCCGCCTCCCTTCACAATACTCTGATGAGAAACAGCATCTTTCAGCTAATGATTCACACACTCGATCCTCTCAGTGAGGGTAATGTGCAAATACACGCACACACACACTCACATATTTTATTTTTAAAGATTTATTAAGAAATGTGCTATATTCCAGGGAAGTTCAAGGAGAAGGCATCAATTTTACATAAGATTGCAAGAAAAAAGGGACAGGATGAGGCAAATGGTGTTGGTAAGCTTCAAATTCAATCTGTAATGTGAATTTAGTGTAGCGTTCCTCGCTTAATTTAGCATCAGAAAGGATTTATTGCAAACACACGGATTTTCTCCTGGTATTAAGCGTGTAAACACATGAACACAAAAACAATATAAAATACACATACAAAACAAACAATACACATATAAATAAAAACAGGACACATAATAAAACGAAGTCAAAACATTTGAAAAGCTAATAAGCCTAGTTGGTTTAGCATATGAATATTTTTAATTATTACAATATTATGCACATATATAGACTGAATATGTATGTATTTTAGATTTTCGTGACACTGAGTATATATATATATATATATATATATATATATTTATATATATATATATATATATATATATATATATATATATATATATATATATATATATATACATACATACATACATACATATATATATATATATATGTGTGTGTATATATATATATATACATACATACATACAGTCACCGGCCACTTTATTAGGTACACCTGTCTAACTGCTCGTTAACGCAAATTTCTAATCAGCCAATCACAGGGCAGAAACTCAATGCATTTAGGCATGTAGACATGCTCAAGACAATCTCCTGCAGAACCCCTGAAAATATCCAGTGTTTGGCAGTTCTGTTGGCATAAATGTCTTGTTGAATCCAGAGTTTAGAAGAGAATGGTCAGACTAATTTGAGCTGATAAAAAGGCAACAGTAACTCAAATAACCACTCGTTACAACCGAGGTATGCAGAAGAGCATCTCTGAACGCACAACACGTCCAACCTTGAGTTGGATGGGCTACAGCAGCAGAAGACCACACCGGGGGCCACTCCTGCAGGAAACTGAGGCTACAATTCACACAGTTTCACCAAAATTGGACAAAAGAAGATTGGAAAAATGTTGCCTGATCTGATGAGTCTCGATTTCTGCTGCCACATTCGGATGGTAGGCTCAGCATTTGGTGTCAACAACATGAAAGCATGGATCCATCCATTTTCTTAGCACACTTTGGAACATTAGTACCATTTAAGCATACCTGAGTATCGTTGCTGACCATGTCCATCCCTTTATGAACATCCCGTTCAGCAGGATAACGCACCATGTCGTAAAGCGCAAATCATGTCAGACTGGTTTCTTGAACATGAGTTCACTGTACTGAAATGGCCTCCACAGTCACCAGATCTCCAATCCAATAAAGCACCTTTGGGTTGTGGTGCAGGAAATTGGCATTATGGCATATCAGCCAACAAATTTGCAGCAACTGCATGATGCTATCATGTCAATATAGACCAAAATCTCATATTTCCTGTACATTGTTGAATATATGCCATGAAGGATTAAGGCAGTTCTGAAGGCAAAAGAGAACCCGGTACGAGTAAGGTGTACCTAATAAAGTGGCCGGTGAGTGTGTGTGTATATATATATATATATATATATATATATATATATATATATATATATATATATATATATATATGTGTGTATATATATAATAAATAGATAGACTTTATTTTTGGAAATGTAGATTGAATTATGCACTTAATTTTTTTTTATTATTTACTGGTCATTTTAATTACTTGTTTATGCCACAGAAGACGGACAGAGAAAATGCTTGTTAAGTATGTACTGTACATCTATACAAAGCATTCAGAATGTGCTAATAGTACAGGTGTTTCTAGGTTGTTTCATATTACATCAGCAAAATACCCCAAAGTTAATAAATTGATATTTGTGTTGCTTTATTTGATTCTCCAGTGGATAAGAACCTTCCTAACAGCTCTAATGTGGAGGTAGAAGTGACTCCGCCCATGAACGGCAGTGCTGGACCAGAGGTGATGTCATCATACACATCATCTTCAAATATATAGTAGAGATGTGTTCATATATTTGAACCCCTAATCCTGATTGACATTGTGGACAATGTTAGGTCGAGGTCGAGGAAGAGGAGGAAGATGAAGACCAGCCTCTTAGCCTGGCATGGCCAGACACCATAAGGAAGCAGGTCACATACCTCTTCATCTTCCCCATCGTCTTTCCATTGTGGCTATCGCTGCCAGATGTCCGCAGAGAAGTACGACTGAGTAGTGCTTACTTTTTACATTTGATTGACAGACTTCTGTCATATTTAATTCTGTTTATAGCAACAAAGAAAGCAGATACTGTCATTAAATTAATATTGTCATTTCTGTGGTACTGAGATAATTGCTTAGGTGTAGTTTTTTTTTTCATTTTTAAAATGACATGGCATTACTTTTTTTACACGTTTAATCAGTTTTCTAGAGTAGCAATAGTTATTGTCTAAGAAGTAATTGAGTACTGATTAAGTCAATTTTACGTCACCATTTGAAGTTTACTTGAAAATAATTCAATACCAATGCAGCTTTCTTTGTTAGTAGTTTCATAATATGACACTGAACAAAGTACGCTTATCTTATTTTTAAAGGAACACTCCACTTGCTTGTTTTAGTGTACAAACATCTGTCTTAGTACACGATGTACCTGCAGAAAATTCAATCGTTAAATAGGAGATTATCAAACCTCTGATTATTTTTGAGTGAGATGCTTGAGTGAGATGCTAATGGTCTAATCCGATTCAATTGTCTATGCTAAGCCAATCTAAAAGTGCTCCAACCAGATCTGTAAATCATCTGAATGGATTCAGAAATAGCAAATCTTGACCGTTTAACTCTAGAGGAGTTGTAAAATGAGGCTTTTTGTAGAAACTTTGAGTATTCCACATATTTGAGATTAAAGCTTTAAATAGGGTAATAACAAAACTCTGTTCATTTTTGAGGGAAATGCTTATGGTGTAATCTGATTCAATTGTCTGTGCTAAGCTAAGCTAAAAGTGCTCCCGCTAGACCCGGAAATCATCTGAATGGATTAGAAAACAGTAAAACTCCACTATTAACCTCAAGGGGAGTTGTAAAATTAGCCTATTTTGTAAAAACGTAGAGTATTCCACGTGTTGAGTTTTAGTGCTTGAATTTGTCTTAGTACACGATGTTGCTACAGAAGATTCAAACAGTAAATAAGAAATTAACAAAACTCTTTGATTATTTTTGAGCGATATCCCACATAGCAAAATTTCTCTGGCCCAGCTCTGGCCCACACAATCAGGTTTTGCTTGGCCCACATGCCGCAGTGAATTACGGTACATGACTGGACCAAATCTGGCTTCCAGACAAGGGCCAAACACAGACCATATCTGGGCCAAGTCTCAGCCAAGTTAATAACTCATAACTGGGCCTGAACTGGCCAAACTCACATGGCCCACTTATCAAATTTTTAAGTCTGGGCCAAATACTACGTTTTTCATCTGGCCCAAATCTCGTGTGCCGCCTTAAAAACGGTGCCACCTCTGCCAAACCCGGGCCATGTTTGGCCCACATGCTGTATGCCAGTGCCGGATGAATGCCTGCTGTGCCAGCTTTTTGCCAAATCTGGGCCAGAATTCTTTGCTACTAGGGATCCTAATGGTCTAATCTGATTCAATTGTATATGCTAAGCTAAGCTAATAGTGCTCCTGCCAAATCTGTAAATCATCTGAATGGATTCAAAAACAGCAAAACTTGACTGTTTAACTTGAGGGAAGTTGTAAAAAGGCCTATTTTGTGAAAACTTTAAATAGGAAATTAACAAAACCTTTTGTTAATTTTTGAGTGAGATGCTATTGTTCTAATACGATTCAATTGCCTATGCTAATCTAAGCTAAGCTAAATATACTCCCGTCAGACCCAGAAATCATCTGAATGGATTCAAAACTGGTAAAACTCGACTGTTTATCTCTAGAGGAGTTGTAAAATGAGCCTATTTTGTAAAAACGTGGAGTATTCCACATATTAAGTTTCAGTGCATGAACATCTGTCTTAGTGCTTGATGTAGCTACAGAAGAGTCAAACTTTAAATAGGGAATTCTTGAAATTCTTTGTTTATTTTTGAGTGAGTTGCTAATGGTCTAATCCGATTCAATTGTCTATGCTAAGCTAAGCTAAAAGTGCTCCTGCAAGAACCAGATATCATCTGAATGGATTCAAAAATGGTAAAACTCGACTGCTTAACTCGAGGGGAGATGTAAAATGAGCCTATTTTGTAAGAACGTGGAGTATTCCTTTAAAGAAAAAAAATTCAGTAGATTTGCATATTTACACAACAGAGGTAAGGATGTCGCCTTCTGAAAGCAAAAACCTGAATACTTTGATACACAATACATGATGGTAAAACAAAATTTGAGTATGAATGGTTTGTATTGAGTAGAAAATGTACTCTGATAAACATAAAACAGCTATTTCTCATGTCTTGCAAGAATTTCATATTGAGTGAGAAACATTTTAGATTTAACATTGTCTGTTTCTTTTAATTAGGAACCAAAAAAAATGTCGGAGCAGGACATTTGCGCAACATTGAATCTCTTTTTGAACAAATTTCTGTGATTTGGTGACCCATTTGTTCAAGTCTAAATGAGTTATTGTTTTAATGATTGATTCAATAAATCACTCTTAAGGTCTTGCTAGTGTTATATCTATTACGCATGGCAGGTCTAAACCATCGAATTTACCAGCAACAACAAACACACTCTGCAAAATAAGCATTTAAAGGCATAGTTCACCAATAAATTTACTTATCCTCGCCTATTACACCCATTACCTAATACATAATTATGAGTTTCTTTCTCCTGTTGAACAGAAAAGAAGATATTATGAAGAATGTTGGGAAAAAGCCATTCACAATCATAGTAGGAACCAGAGGTGTGGACTCGAGTCATGTGACTTGGACTCGAGTCAGACTCCAGTCATGAATTTGATGACTTTAGACTCGACTTGACAAAATATAAAAAGACTTGCAACTCGACTTGGACTTGAACATAAATGACTTGGACTTTGACTAGGACTTGCCCCTATTGACTTGTAAAGACTTGCTGCTTCCTATGAAAAGCCCAACGATAAAAAAGTATGTTGACATGGACCGCTCTCTCTCTCCCCGTTTATGTGTGCGTGTGTGACAGCATGCGCGCGCGTGTGTGTGTGTGAGCATGCGCGCTTTCGGCATGACGTCCAATCGAAGCACGGTAGATTGTTTTGATTCGACAGTATCCAACGTGACTACTATGAGGCGCCGGAGTGGACAAAAGTCAAGCGAACGCAGAGAGAATTTGAATTTGAACTTGAGATCGAGCCAATACTCGCGTGCCAATACTCGCTCTCTCTCTCTCTCTCTCTCTCTCTCTCTCTCTCACATACAACATACACCTCTCTCTCTCTCGTGCATTCAGTCTCTTTGCGTTCGCTTGACTTTTGTTTACGATGGCGTCTCATACCTTTAGTGCTTTTGCTCTCACGGGATCCTCCTGTTAAACTGACGCTTCGCTAAGCCACGCCCAAAAACCGCCACCCACCAATCGCGGCTTACCAATCGTAGCTACGGGCAGAGGCTCTGTCAAGCTTTAGAGCGAGGGAAACAAGCCAAATCGTTGCGCAATTGGATTATGAAAATCTGACACCCGCTATCCTAAAAGTTTGGACTGGGTGGTGGGATTTTTTTCCCTTTTCAAAACCAAAGCCCAAGAGGAGAAATGCCAGCGTGGATCAAGCTGTGTGAGGGGCAGTAAAGGAGTTAAGCTAAGTTGGTTTTGTTTTCGATATTCACATTCAATGATAGGTGGCAATAACTCACACTCCTCTTATCCTAAACAGATCTAAACTGTGTTTCTTTAAAAAAACAAACAAAAAAAACAAAGCAGGTTATGCTTCCCAGCGGTCTTTTTCTTTTTTTCCACTCGATATTATGAGCCAGGGCTCGACAATAAGGACTGCCCGATGGCCCGGGGCCAGCGTGCGAGACACTCGGGCCAGTGTACAAAATGTTACTGGCTCGATCGGGCCAGCTGCTGCCTTTTTGCCTGCCAGATCGAGCCAGAGCTGCGTGCTGCGACTGTCTGTCAATTGTGTGCAAATACAATCTTACGGTGCTTTCACACATAGACGTTTGTTTCGGAATCTGTCTCGTTTCACCCGTTAGCGCGTTTTTTTAGCATATATCCAGCAGTTGCGCTCGCTTCCGCGCCAAATCAATCAGTCCAAGATCGCCTGAATGAGACGCGGTCTCTGTCCTATTGAGCGTATCGATTGTAGCGAGAAAACAAAACAATGCAACGAACTAACGACCCAGGCTATATCACAGTGTATCATGATCGTGTAATAGCCATATATACGGCTATATGAAGAGGGAATGATGAGCAGGGCGAGATGTCATTCTTACCGGTAAATGCGAAAGTGAAAGCATGCTGAAATATTACCGAGAGCTGTTTGTCCAGCCTGATCTCGGTTTATCCGTCAGGAAAATTGACCGAAATTACTATCTGTTAATTTTTCCATATTTTAATCGTATAATAGGCCTATGTTGTATTAGGCTGTGTATTAGGCTGTGTATGCTATGTCTCTCTATAATTTAAGCCTAAAATACAGAATTATAGTCAACGTTTCTTTAATAGATTGATTAATTCAATTGACCGATTTCTACAAAACCTGACAATTGAAATGAGGCTCTGTATATATGAGAAAGTCTGACCTCGATTTGTATTTGGTGACGATGTCTGTGGGTTGTTAAAATTAAAGTGCACATTTTCACTTATAAAATATTCTATACACAATGCACAAAAGTTTGGGGTCAGTATGATTAAATATGTTAAAACAAGCTTCTTCTGCTCACCAGGGCTGCAATTATTTCATCATAAATACAAATTGTGAAATGTTGCACTATAAAATAACTGTTCAAAAGTAGTTTATCATTTAATTTATTCATTTATTCCAGTGATTTTAAAGATGAGATTTCAGCTTCATTACTCCAGTCACATGATCCTTCAGAAATCACTAATATTAATTATTATTATATTTATTAATGGTAATAGTTATAAAATCAATAATGTCTGGAGTAATTATTTTATTTGAAACTAAATACAATAACAAAGCAGTTATTTAAAATTTTAATAAATATTTAACAATTACACCTTTTTTACATTTATAAATATAGCCTTGATGAACTGAATAGTTTTCCTTAAACATTTTAAAAATTACCGTAAATATATATACAGATTTATTAGCCCCCTTTTGTTTTTTGTTTTTTCTTTTTAAAATATTTCCTAAATGATGTTTAACAAAGCAAAGAAATGTTGATATTTTGTCTGATAATATTTTTTCCTCTGAACAAAATCTTATTTGTTTTATTTTGGCTAGAATAAAAACATTTTTTAACCATTTTAAGGTAAAATTTATTAGCCTCTTAAGCTAATTGTTTTTCAGACTGTCTACAGAACCATCATTATACAATAACTAGCCTAATTACCCTAACCTGCCTAGTTAACCTAGTTACCCTAGTTAAGCCTTTAAATGTCACTTTAAGCTGTATAGAAGTGTCTTGAAGAATATCTAGTAAAATATTATTTACAGTCATCATGACAAAGATAAAATAAATCAGTTATTAGAGATGAGTTATTAAAACTATTATGTTTAGAAATGTGCTGAGAAAATCTGTTCTCTGTTAAATAGAAATTGGGGAAAAAAATAAACAGGGGTGCTAATAATTTAGGGGGACTAATAATTCTGAAATCAACTGTGTGTGTGTGTGTGTGTGTGTGTGTGTGTGTGTATATACACACACACACGCACATTCAAATAGCGATTAACTTCTTTTTTTTTTTTGGTGGGGCCAGTGAAAATTTGGTCTGGGCAAGTAAAAATCAGAACCACTGGCCCGATCGGGCCAGTAGAAAAAATCCTTAGCGTTGAACCCTGTGAGCACTGCTTAGTTTAAACCCTCGCTATTGTAACGCATATAAATACATACACTAATATTTGCTGGTAGGAAAAATCTATTTGTTCACTTCTGTTATTTATACTTTTTTTTTCTTCCACTTAACTGCAAATTTGAATAAAAACTGGATAAAGAGCACACAAACATGCTGACAGTAATAGGTACTGTACACTGTTATGGGTCAATGATGCTAATATTCGGCACAAATCCATCAGTTTCTTAGGTTATTAGATTATTTTATAATTTCACCTCTCCTGCTGTGCATGAACTATGCTGTTGAATGTTCAGCGTATGAGGTGGCTAGGCTAACCTTGCTTCAATTTTGATAAAATTATTTTCTAATCAGTTGCTATTATGTTGTGAATATACCCCTGTAATGTATACTGCAGTCCTCTTTTGTCTGGCTTTCTCAGATATCTCACCTGTTTGCCAAAAATGACTAATTAAATCCTTGGGAATGTCTGACACCAGCGCATACACACTGTAATAGATGTGCCAGGCATGAAAGCTTGACAGGCGTAGCAACAGTAACTAAGGAGGGCGAGGCTTAGCGAAGGGTTATTCCAAGAATGTTGATATGGTTTCTTTCTTGCTTTACTATTTATTAACAATACACAAAAAACTAAAAGGTTAAGGTAAATTCTTTAATAAATTCTAGTGTTTTTGAGTATTATACTTGTTGTATACTTGTATTATACTTATGTTTTAGGCTAGTATTATTTACGACTTGTTAATTAATGCTTCATAATACAGTAGTATTACCAATAGTGAACAGATAAAATAATACAAAGTGTAGTTTTACTACAGTAAAGTGTAGTGATTTGTAGTATAAAATACCCTATATTGTAAAATAATACAGCACTGGGTAATTTGTTTAAATTACACTTGTGTTACCATAGCAACTATAGTATTACCACAACTGATCAATTGAAGTTCTTTACTGTAGTAGGCTACTGTTCAAAACACAGTACATGCCAATATACGTGTTCAGGGGCCCTGTGGCACAGCTTTCCTCAAAATGAAGAGGATGACATGGAAAATGTCCTCCACAATCTCATCAGTAAAGTGGAAGCCAGCAGACACTAGTTTACTTTATTTTAGCTGCCATGATAAAATGAGATTGATAGTGAAATTTATTTGAAGAGTGAATAGTACAGTAGGCTATAATACCTTATCAAGTGTTTCCTTATTTTTATCACAGTTACATTTCTGCTTGCATTAGTTTTTGTTTAAATGCTTTTAAAATAAAATGTATTCTTTACATCCAACATCTATTCCAGGGGTGCCTTATAGTGGTGTAAACCCCTTTACAAGGGGTGTTACCCCTGTGTAAACTCTAGCCACCCCTGTGGCCAACCCGATATGATTTTGCTGTTGACATTATTTATTTAAATCTACTTACATAAATGCAATACAATGCAATATTTCAATAAATAAATAGCAGCCACTAAATTATTGTGGATTGATTGGTGCCACTGACGTAGCTGGCCTCTTCTGGCCCCCCTTAAGCAAATTTTCAGGGGGGCACCACTGGTCTATTCTCTGTCTTTAAGTGTTTGAAACTGAAAATATCTCATCATATAAAACAACCAAAAATGTTATGGTTTATTAGATTAAACATTTAATATATAAGTCTATTTTAGTATTTTGGTTATTGTTATTGAACAGTGCAGCAATATGAATCATATCAAAAAGCATGAAAGGAAGAGGGAACACGACACAAATTGTGAGTTTGCATATAATCTCTGAGAGCGCTCAAGAAAATGTGTGTGTGAGCAGTGCATATTTGAGAGCGAGAGAAAATTTGAGAAGTCGCAATCAGTTTTGTCCACAAACAGGAAATCCGTGCACGAGCATCACACAAGGTAGAGAGCAAAGCTCTTCAACGTCATGTGAAGAAAACAACTTTATTGTTTGTATGAAGTAGCCTACTTCATTAACAATATGTGCTACAGTACCATTTTACATTGCTGATAGACAGATTTGCAACTCAATCTCTTTAGCACACACGAGATTCAATTGACAAAATTCCAATTTCACTCAATTTAACTTTGCAGCATATACAGGAGTTGGTCTACTGCTACCACATTGAGGTTATGTAATTTTGGTTAATCACAAGTTGATCACCGAAGACATAACATACGGGCACAACTAAACTTAATGAATTAGACAGCAGTAGACCTGCAATTTCTGTGTGATGTGAGGCAAAATGGAGTCTTTTTTTGGTGGAACTCGTTCTTGTGCATTATGCTGTGGAGACGAGACGCAGCACTGTTCAGTACTTTTTCAGAAAATTGCATTTGTATTTTTATATATCTAAGCAATGTTCTTTAATAAAAAAAGGTTTGTTTAATTAATACAGATCTTACAACCATACCTAATCTGTATATATTTTATTTTTCTGTTAAAAAGACTCGAAAAGACTTGAAAATCAAACTGCAGGACTTTGGACTTGACTTGAGACTTGTTGCCTTTGACTCGGGACTTGACTCGGGACTTGCCTGTCTTGACTCGGGACTTGACTCGGGACTTGAGGGCAATGAATTGAGACTTACTTGTGACTTGCCAAACAATGACTTGGTCCCACCTCTGGTAGGAACAAAACAATACAATGAATACCATGATTTTCTTGAGTATCCATATTTGTGTTTAACAGAAGAAAGAAACTGTTGTCAGGAATAAAATTTTTGGGTGAATGGTCCCTCTTAAAAGTCTGTATTTCCTTTATTAACATTGTATATTCCTGCTGTTTAAATGTGTTTTGGTTGGGAACTCCTTTTGTGTACCTGCTTAATTTTTTCTTAATTTAAGGGAATAATTATTTTATTTTATTTATTTTATTTTCATTCATTCTTTTTTTTTTCGGCTTAGTCCCTTTATTAATTCTGGATCGCAACAGCAGAATGAACCGCCAACTTATCCAGCACATGTTTTTACGCAGCGGATGCCCTTCCAGCCACAACCCATCATTGAGAAACTTTATTTTATTTTATTTATTTATTTATTTATTTATTTATTTATTTATTTATTTATTTATTTATTTTTATTTATTTTTATTTATTTCTTTATTTTTTTATTTTATTTTGTGGCAACTTTTATGTTTAAGTGTGTGTTGTGTGTGGGGACCATAAAGAAATTCCAATTCCAATAATCTCCCTTGTCCTTTCACAGAGTTCAAGGAAATTCTTCCCAGTCACTTTTTTGGGGTCGATCTCTTGGATTGCGTTTTTCTCCTACCTGATGGTGTGGTGGGCTCATCAGGTACAACTCAGCTTTTGTCTTGCACCTTCTTTACCACCAACCCAATAACTCGTGGTTGTGCTCTGTCATTAAGCATACTGAAGCAAAACTGAAGCAAAACGACACTTTTTCAAAATAGAGAAGTGAGTGAAAGTGCAGCGTAATCTTCAATGTTAACAAAGTGTGAATTATACTATGATATTTATATTGAAAATCTGAGATGCGTTCAACTTTTTTTTTGTAACTTTACTTTGTGTAATACATGCTTCAACGAATCAAATTTATCTATTTAAATTACAACTTTTTATTAATAAGACGCATTTAAGTGTTCAGTGATTTGCGGGATATTTAGTGTATTCTGACCTACAGTAACTACTATTTTAGAGGTTTCTGTAGGTCAAACTATGAGTCTAATTTTACTTTACTTTTAGGCGATATAGAGACAAACCTCCATTTTACGAGAAAAGTGTCTTGTGAAGACTTTTGTTATCTATCAGTGGTCTAGATCAGTGTATCTCAACCACATTCCTGGAGGACCACCAGCTCTGCACATTTTCCATGTCTGCTTAACTGAACACACCTGAATTAGATCATCAGCTCATTAGCAGAGACTGAAAGACCTGTAATGGGTGTCACAGATAAAGGAGACATCCAAAACATGCAGTGCTGGTGGTCCTCCAGGAACGTGGTTGAGAAACACTGCTCTATATCTGCCACTTTCAGATTGTTTAAATAATATTTTCCCCACATTAACTGATTGGCGCTATTATGCATTCACATTGGTTTGAACCATTATAGGGATGGTCAATTATACAATTATATTACTTATATTTTAATTATTAACATTATTATTTAAGATACAGATCAATTATGTAATTCAATCTGTAATTAGCACTCTGAATGTGAGGTAGTCATAGGTGAAGGTTGATCTCTGCTTATAACACTGCTGTAAACCTGTAACTCACAGCAGCACAATAAAACCAGCCAAATCCCAAAGCCAATTAGCTATTCTTGTCATTTCCCTCAGAGGTGACTGTTCTCTAGTGCATACTCAGTGCAAACTGCTCTAAACTCACTGCGGTTTAATGCTTTCAGGATTTACAGAGACTCAAAACCAACTATAACTGTGCTCCTTTACTAGGGGGTCACTAGGGCTGCTCAAAAACTGCAGCTAATCATTTTCATCCTCTGAGATTTTCTTTTGGCATCTAATGTGCAAATCCAATGCAAATGTCTTGCCGCAGGTTGGTGAGACTATTGGAATCACGGAGGAGATCATGGGTTTGACTATTCTAGCAGCTGGTACCTCTATTCCTGACCTCATCACCAGTGTCATCGTGGCACGGAAGGGTCTGGGAGACATGGCCGTCTCCAGCTCAGTCGGCTCCAACATATTTGACATCACTGTGGGGTAAGAAACCATCATGATCAACAGGCCTCCCACGATCGACATTGTAAAAATGTCTAATTGCGGTACAAATTTGTACTTAAAAGGTCTATATCAATACCTCAAGGGTACATATTAGTACATAAAAAGTTCAAAAGTGTTCCTCTTAAATTTTTTAGGTACTAATATGTATCCTTGAGTTACCAGTATGGATCATTTAAGTGCTAATGTGTACCTTTTGAAAAGGTGCCACCCCAGTGACGGCTTGCATACCTTTATTTCTGAGAGTGTACATTATTTATATATGTTTGTTTTGCATGTATGCCAATTTGCACGTTACGTTACATTTAAAGAATGCATTATATAACTTAATAAGTAACATAAATATATTATAATAAACGCGCAATATATAAATGTGCTATATGGCTAAATGTGCAAATTACATATTTAACATACAAGGTGATGTTTGGTATTCGCAGATAAAAAAAGTCATGCATGTGCAATATCACAACTGAAGCAGTGAGATATGGCTGTATATTGACACTGGTTGGAGGCGTGCTTTGGCATGAGGCTACAGGCCGAGTGCTTAGAGTCTAGCCAGTGTCAATATACAGCCATATCACACTGCTACGAGTGTGATATTACATTTATACAACAGTTTGACAGCATAATTCTGTGTATAAAAAAGAAAATCAATTTTTATATGAGGAACTACTTTCTTCCACCATTCATTCACATCTGCAGCTGAAGTCAGAACAGCAGAAACTCACATTTTAAGATTATAAGGCTGAACAGCATGAAATGCCATCATCTACAGAGATTTCCCAGTATTTCTCTGTTGCAGAGGATTTCACCATAATTAATCCTGAAAAAGCCAAAGCAAAGTAAACACTAGCAGTTTCTGTGGTATAAATACAGCACTACAACATACAAAAGAGAGCGATCGACTTAGAAAGTTACGTACCTGACTTATAATGATTAGTCAAGCTGTAGTTTGAAACATACATTGAAAAAATGCTGAATCCCTCTAAGGACAAATTATACAGTCGCCATCTTGTGATGGTATAATCATCCATCACTTTCTTTGCTCTGCCCAAAGACAGGCCAATGGCCGCCGAAGCGATGTATCTCCGAAATTAAGAATATTTAAAATAGGCTCCATCATTATTAAAAAAACTGCATAGTTGCAATCTAAACAACGACATTCTCGATAGAAAAAGGCTCATAAGTACATTACGTTGTCCAACAGCTGCAATATTTGTCAAACTGTAGTGTCCTCAGCTTTTTGCTGCATGTGGGGGAGTAATACACACAGGTGAAGGGTGAAGAGGCTGTTATTTGCAGAATAGCTGAAGGCTATCAGCCAATCAGATTCAAGAACCAGCACAAGATTGTATAAATGTACATATATGCAACATATATTTAAAAATATTGCAAAAATAGCAGTTTACATATTAATAGTCAACCAATTACAGACATGTACATATGTGTTAAAATATAATAACTATGTTTGTATAGTTAAAGTCACAATTATTAGCCCTTCTTTGAATATTTTTTTTCTTTTTTTAAATATTTTCCAAATTATGTTTAACAGAGCAAGGAAATTTTCACAGTTTATTTCTTCTTATGGAGAAAGTCTTATTTGTTTTATTTGTGCTACAATAAAAGCAGTTTTTAATTTTTTAAACACCATTTTAAGGACAAAATGATTAGCCCCTTTAGGCAAAAATTTTTTCCCAATAGTCTACAGAACAAACCATCATTATACAATGACTTGCCTAATTATAAATACCCTAACCTGCCTAATTAACCTAATTGACTTAGTTAAGCCTTTAAATGTCACTTTAAGCTGTATAGAGTGTCTTGAAAAATATCTAGTCAAATATTATTTACTGTCCTCATGGCAAAGAGAAAAAAAAATCAGTTATTAGAAATAAATGAGTTATTAAAAATATTATGATTAGAAATGTGCTGAAAAAAATCTTCTCTCCTTTAAACAGAAATTGGGCAAACAAAAAAACAGGGGGGCTTATAATTCTGACTTCAACTGTATGTTAATACTTTACGTGACCATAATAGATTTTGATGGGCTCCAAATATTAGATGATATTAGATTAGATGGGCTCCAAAACAGGCAATTAATCGGCAAAACTGCAAAACAGACAATTATGCAAACCAGCAACCCAGACAATGAGCAGGTTTACATGGACACCAATAATGCAATTTTAAGATGATTAAGACAATACTCTGTTTAAGAGTCTACCATGTAAACAGCGATTTCTGATGACCTTAATCTGACTAAAATCATAATCGAACTAAATAAAATCTGAATTAAGACATGTGGAGTATGTCAATTTTAGTAGCATTATTGAAGTGTAGTACAGACATGTAAACACCAAAATCAAACTATTACCTCATGTAGCAGGGCCGGAGTGGGACTCCTTTTCAGCCCTGGAGTTTCAAGCCTCAGACCGGCCCACCTCAGTTCACGACTGACTATATTAAAATAAGGTAAAATAATGCGGTAAAATATTGAATAAGAAGACTGTGGTCAAGTAAATAAATAAATTAATTTAAAAAGTGTGACTGCTGAGAGCAACAGATTCTGAAGCTAGGGAAACCGGCCCTCGCGGCCAAAAAACGGACCGGCCCACCAGGAATTCTCCCGGTCCTCCCGATTAGCCAATCCGGGCCTGTCATGTAGGATGACGTTTTACACTGTTCTCTGCACGTACCGAGTCAGTAAAAGACCACAGACATTAGTAATAAAGTAAAAAATAAAGTAAGTGCAGTAATAAATTCCATTAAAACAACACTCTTTCTGCAGTTCCTCGCATCCAGTATCTCGTTTGTTAATGGGGCATGCATGAAATGTTCCTCAATAAAAACAAAAGTGCCAAACTGCAGTTAAACTCGTCAAATTATACCCAAAATTACACGAAACTCCGAAGGAAACGTGGACAGCATGGTGACACAATGACGTTAATCGAATTATGTGCTATAACATGTCAATCAGGGTCATGAAAGATCAACTCATGTAAACACCTTGATCATATTATTGTCTTATTCAGATTAAGGCAAATAATTAGATGACTGATGTCCATGTGAACGTAGTCAATAAATCGTTAAAGCTGTAAAAACAGCCAATTAATCACCATAACCGCAATTATTTCTTAGATAATTAATTGTCAGCCAAATTTCATAAGTGTGGCATCTTTAATCATCAACACAGTAATCCTCATTCAACTAAATGTGTGCTTGTTCCCCGTCTCCAGCCTGCCCTTCCCCTGGCTGCTCTTCTCCATGCTGAACGACTTTTCTTCCGTGGCCGTGAGCAGCAACGGCCTGTTCTGCGCCATCGTCCTGCTCTTCCTCATGCTCCTCTTCGTCATCATCTCCATCGCTGTCTGCAAGTGGAAGATGAGCAAGATGCTGGGCTTCCTCATGTTCCTGCTGTACTTTGTGTTCCTGGTGGTCAGTGTCATGCTGGAGGACAAGATCATCACCTGTCCGGTCTCCATCTGATGATTTTCACCCCACACAACATTTGTTTTCCAAGGAACAGGTCCTTTTTTATGGCACTCCAGGCCACGTGAAGTATGACATGCAAGCTCGTCCGCAGCTGTGCTGTGGCTCTGCATCTGTATATCCACTGAAGTCTGAGTAGCAGGGCTTTCCAAGCAGTAGTTTGTATGGAAAGTAGTGCAACATTCTGCATGCACTCTCAAAAAATAAATAAATAAATAAAAGCAGTACATAGAGACTTGATGTACTGTAGATGTTATCCATTTTTAATGAGGCAAGGACATCCAACGAGGAGTCAGTCGGACATGGGGAATGGGGAATGTCTACAGACTCTGGAAAAGGACTTTTTGGTGCAAATGTGCTATAATGTAGATATAAATCAAGATCCTGGTACTGTGCTTTAAAGCTCGTGATATCATAAGCCTTGTGTTGCACAATAACTTAAAAAGGAGAAGGGGAGAAGTTGAAAGCGCAACATTTGCTTTTGTCTGAACGCTGGTCCTTTCTGATTGTTACTTGAGCATTTTCATTCTGCGTATATCATGTAATTTATTGAATAGGCTTGTAGACGTAGTCTTCATGAAGTCTACACTGAACAACAACAAAAAAATAAGAAATTAGGCCTAAATTAAAGATTTCTGTCAGGGATTCTGTATTATGGATGTGGTCGGGAACACTGAATGTCGGCCCCCTCACTATGCATCAAACAACCGACTCGTTTATTTTCACCATTATATATTTTATGGATTTGCAAATGGGCAAAGATAAATTATTGACATTGCAAGATATTAACATGAACATATTTGGGCCTCTCTCACCAAGAGCCCCTGTTACTAAGCTCTAAAATTACCCGTATCTGACTGGGAAGATTACTCCACCAGTGAGGAACAATAAATGAGAAGGTTCTGGAAAGTGATTTTGTGCCTGTCTGTGAAGGAACCACAAGGCACCGATCCATCAGTAGAACATTAAAGGGATAGTTCACCCCAAAAAGGAAAAGCATGCAATCATTTACTTATCCTTAGGGGTGGCTGATGCTAAACTGATGTTATGAGACAGTATGAAGATCACAAAGTGCAGATGTTTTAAAACACTGTGTGACTCAGTCCATTCAAAGCATTGGGGTGTTTCTCAAGCATTTAGAAATTTGGTATTTGGCATTTCACATGTCTGCATTTGGGATCAAGAGCAACCTGTACAATCAGACATAGGCTAAAGTTTCCCAACCCTGTTCCTGAAGGCACAACAACAGTACAGATTTTCAACCTCTTCCTAATCAATCACATGCTTTATGTTTTATATTCATGATCATTTTTATGTTTATTCCGATGTCAGACCAATGTTAAAACACACAATAAGAACAGAGCAATAAAAACACAAACGTTAAATGTTTATTATAGGACTATGATTGATTCATCCTGAATTCGAACCCAAGGTGACAACATTCCAAAAAGGGGTAAAAAGTTAAAGAGGTAAGCAGGGGCGCCACTCTGGGGGTAAAAGTTAGGAAGATTCTTAGGACCCACACAGTTTTAGGCCCCTAGAGATATCTTTCAGGGGCCCAAACGAAAATGCGACAACAGACCCTCCCGGTCTTCACTTTCATCCACAACAACATCAACTCCCGCCACCCACTAGCCCCCCTCCCCCGATCTTCACTTTCGTTCGCGACAACATCAACCCCCGCCACCCACTAGCCCCACCCCCATCCCCCAGTCTTTACTTCATACGTAACACTACGATCCTGTCTAGCCCCACCCCCATCCCCCAGTCTTTACTTCATCCATAATACCACGATCCTGTCCCTCCACCCTCTTCACTTTCGTCCAGCTAGTGGCTCCCCTGGGGGTGAGAAAATGTACACTGTGTCATTTTTGGATGAACTGTCCCTTTAAAGATAATTAGTATGAATCATGGTGCGAATAGGCTGTTTGCAGAAGCTGCAGATTAAAGGTGCACCAAATGATTTTTGCCAAATATTTAAAAACGCACAACTCAACAAGGCCTCACCCCCTTTTAAAAATCCCAAGATCTCAAGACAAGTTATAAAACACGCCCCTTACTGCTGAACGGCTGCAAGTGTGTATTGGGAGTCCGTCACTGTGGTCAAGAGAGTTTTTTTACATATCGCTTAGTGCACCTTTAAAGGCAGTAGTGTTATTAATAATATTCAGCTTCACGCACAGACTGATTACTTCACTTTTATCAAGACTACTGAGTCATCACAAGCCACGGGTGTTCATTTTTGGTTGGCCTAGAAGCAGTTTGAGCTAAAAAATCTTCTTTAATGTTCTACTGAAGGAAGAAAATCACCTACATCTTGATCTTATTGTGAGTAAACAGTATTGTTTTTGCCATGAAAAAAAAAATGCTTAAAGCTCATTACTTTGTGAATATCAGTAAAACAGTGAAATTAAGTCAAACTAAATGGGATTTTACATGAAACTCAAATGCATCATTTTAAATTCAGGCCTAAAGGTTTTTTTTTAATTGTAGAACTGCAATTAATCAGTATCCAACTCACATATTTGGAGCGCTTGTTGTACTATTGAATATAATCGAACACATTAATGATATTATTTGTAAAATGCAACATTTTATATGTTTGTTCTCTGGGACTGATGTTTAATTTGATTTGATTTGTTTGACAAAATCTAACGAATGAATGAATATTGCAAGACACTATCTGCTTGTAGAAGAGATGCAGCCATCGCTCTCATTTCACAATCAGTTTCAGCAAAACCTGTCACTACTTGTTATGCAGAGTGTCTTCATCTTTATCATCATCATCATCATTATCATCTGTCTCTAGACTTTGGAGAAGTGCCCAGGAATATTTACTCACTTTACTGTAATCAGAGTTTCCAGCTGGTGTGAATGTGAGTAGATCTGTACTGTGCACTTTTTGCAGAACTCTTTAACAATCATTCATCCCTGCCTGCATTTCTCATTCCTGTCTTAAAAAACACTTGATGGGATGAAATCTTGGAAGTGAATGTACTAAAGGGAGCTTTGAAGTTGACCGTTATTCTTAGTTAAATACAAATGTATCTATCCATTCATAATTTCTGTATATTTACATGAGTGATGGACAAAATAAAATTATTTCTAAACTTAAACAAAAATGGCTTCATGTGTAGTATTTGAAAGCATTTGTTGCCCAAATAATTTCGACTCACATCTTTGAGGGTTTAGCATTTGCTTTTAGTACACTACTAATATTATATTAATATTATTAGTAATATTATTAAACTACTTATAACCTGGGTCAGTTGGCGTTTCTGTGTAGAGTTTGCAGGTTCTCCCTGTGTTGGTGTGGGTTTCCTCCGGGTGCTCTGCTTTCCCCCACAGTCCAAAGACATGCGGTACAGGTGGATTTTGTAAGCTAAAGTGGCGTCGTTTATGAGTGTGTGTGCATGTGAGAGTGTATGGAAGTTTCCCAGTACTGGGTTGCAGCTGGAAGGGCATCAGCTGCGTAAAACATATGCTAGATAAGTTGGCAGTTCATTCAGCTGTGGCGAAACCTAATGAATAAAGGGACTAAGCTGAAGGAATATGAATGTTATTCTTGCCGTCTGAACCCTCTGCTAGTTGGCTGGTCTTAGCAGGTTTAAGCTGAAAGTAACTACAGTAGTCAACATTTAAAGTGGATCACATAGTTGATGAAAATTGTCTAAAACTATTGAAAAACCTATTGTTGTCTTAGGACAATTCGGAAAATCTTTTTTGATCCACTTCAGATGTTAACTACTGTAGTTTTAGCTGGTGTCCCACCCTGGCTTGGCTGGTTTCGGCTGGTCTTGCCAGCTAAAGAAGTAGACAAAACCGCTTTAAGACCAGTCTGGATGACCAGCTAAAAACATTTTTTTACTTTCAGCACTATTTACATTGGGCAACATGGTGGCTCAGTGGTTAGCACTGTCACCTCACAGCAAGAAGGTCGCTGGTTCGAGTCCTGGCTGGGTCATTTGGCATTTCTTTGTGGAGTTTGCAGGTTCTCCCCATGTTCCCCAAAGACATGCCCTATAGGTGAAATAAACTAAATTGGCCGTGATGTATGAGTGTGTATGGATGTTTCCCTGTACTATGTTGCAGCTGAAAGAGTGTCCGTTGTGTAAAACATATGCCGGGTAAGTTGGCTGTTAATTCCACTGTTGTGACCCTTGATGAATAAAGGGACTAAGCTGAAGGTAAATGAATGAATGGCTATTTACATTGTTGTTTAAGTTACATGTACATTATTGTGAATTTACTTTACTAATACTTTAGCTGGGCAGTTCATTCCGTTAAATTGGGGACTCAGGCAAATGAAAATGAATAAATAAATATTTTAGTTGTAATTTTGGTTTAAGTATAGCCTTGTACACTCAAAAAATAACATTTGCTCTTTGTTCAAACTACTTATTGAAAATTGAGCTGAAACAACACAATTCTTCAGTTGTTTTGGGCCAACTTAATTGTTTTATGTTCATTTCACTTAATTTGTGAAAACTAATAAGTTTACTCAGTTCCTCCTTGTTTTTCCCACAGTTTATTTTATGATTGACAGTTATAACTGGACATTTTTAGGATCACAAAATAAATTAATAATCTAATATCCAGGGCAGTGTGCAATCAATGTGCAATCGCGTTTTTTCGGTAGTAGTTTAGTAAAACATGCTTCAGTGAAGCAGATTTATGTTTAATTAATTTATTATTAAAATGTACACGTTCTCAGTCTTTTGAGGGATATTTAGTGACTATTTTAGAGGTTACTGTAGGTCAAACTGTACAAATTATGTGTTTATTTTTTCTTTTTTTAGGATACATGCAGATATAAACACCTATTTTACAAGAAACGTGTTTTGTGAATACTTAAGGTGTCTATCTGTCCTCAACAACTGTCACTTTCAGACTGTTGAATGATATTTCTCCTAGAACTGATTGGCGCAATTATGCATTCACAATGGTATAAACCGTTATAGGGGGGATCAAATGTATATTTATGTTATACATTCTTAATTGTTAATATTTAAGATAAAGATTAGAGATCAGAGAAAGCTATTTCTTATTAATAAAGGGGTGACCCCCCATACATCTTGTTTTAATGTCGTACAGGGAGGATTAAGCGTTAATTAGAAGCAAGTGGTGCTCGCTGCAGAGCCATTTGAGGAGAGGTGAGCTCCAGAGAGGGGGAGCTTAAGCTTGAGCTCCACCTTTTTTGCACTTCTTCTACGATTGATGTCACTGGGGGTAGGGTTAGGGGTGGGGTTGGTGTACGCATTAAAACAGCTTACAGGAGGAGGAGCGACAGCTCATGCTCCCCCTCTCTGGAGCTCACCTCTCCTCAAATGGCTCTAACCCCCCTGTAATTTGCACCCCGATCTAGGGTAAGTGCTGTTGAGTCTAGCTATCGACTCTAACAGCCATTCCTTCACACATTTAACTCACAGATGAATATGCAATAAATAAATCATATTTAAGTATGAATTCCCAAATAAATATTAGAATTGAACCTCTATTTTGAGACTTAAACTTATTGTCAGTCTGAAAAAGTTTTCCGCTTTGTTTTTTATTACGCAAATAGCTCGTATTTCAGCACCTCTTCCAGTAGATGGCGATAATGCGAGGCAGAAACACGGAAACGGAAGCGTAATAAGAGTGATGTTGCACTGAGCTGTCAGTTGCACTTGTTTACATCAGACTTTATTTTTACTTTTTGTCAAAAGCCACGTACAGACTGTCGGTGAGGCATTATTCGGAGCGTCTTGTTCGAGAATAAAGCAGCTATCTTCCATCATAACCGGAGAAATGAGGGTCTCTGGAGCTTTATTTCTGCAGTTTTTGCTGTTGGTCGTGCCTCACATCAGTTGCTGGAATGATGGTAACTGACAATATCTTTATTCTAATATAACCCTCACATATAAATAGGCAAACCTGATCAAAATTGAGGTCGTAGACAGAAGATACATGGACTGCAGTTGGATTCAGTTTGGTTTATTTCGGTTTTAAATGTTTACAATATCTGTAAACATATATGTAAAACAAATATGTAAAACAAATGCTGGATAAGTTGGTGGTTCATTCCTCTGTGGCGACCCTTGACGAATAAAGGGACTAACGTTAAGCCGAAGGAAACTGAATGAATGAATGTTTACAATATGCTTGTATACCAAGTCCTTGTCAGTATGATATTATACATTTTATGTGATATTTTGATGACAGTATGAACATATAAGAAGAGTGTAACGTTAAATTACAATATAAAATACATATCTAGCATTTGTAAAACATCTATATCAATGCTGCACGATATTGGAAAAAGCATTGAGGTAATTTTGGTTTTATATTCACACATTCGGGCTTTCTTCTTAATAATAGTTTCAGAAAAGTATTACTTGCAAATTCATATTTGTGAAATCATATTGGCAGCCATTGACTAACAAAGTACAACACTGTTCACAGTCAATTAAATAGTGCTAATGTTGTTCTGAAGTCATATTTACATGCAATTTCAGTTTAAATACTCAAAGTACCATGGTAAACAATATAGCTAGTGATCACTGAACGAATGTGCTAATATAAAACCAACTTTACCTATATGGAAAAATCTGACATTGTAATATTTTGTATTTCTGCGATATATATATTGCAATAATTATGGTAAAGTTGGTTTTATGTTCACACTTTCTTCTTAATAATACAATTTCAGAAAAGTATGATTTGCAAATTCTAAATAGGTTAAACATACTAGCAGCCAATGACTAACAAAGTACAACATTGTTCACACTTATTTAAATAGGGCTAATGTTGCTTTGAAGTTACACTTGCATGCGGTTTCACACTGAATATTCAAAGTAAAATATAGGCATCGTGTCACAAGTTGTCACTGTTTAAAAATGAACGAAGGTGTGACTATAAACCCAACTTTACCTCAGTATTGCAGTATACATACAATTTCACCAGATGACTTCAATACCTCAAATTTGAAAACTGTTAATTTTGTGTTGATTTGCACGATTCTGTAAGGGAACAAAGCATGCACGGAATGTAATAAACAAATTACAAGTATAGCTAAATGCAATAGAGCAAACATAAAAATGAAATAATCTGTGTTTTATGGTTTTCAGGCTAGTCAAATCATATTCAGGCACAACAGTTGAAAGAATCCAATATAAAATAACACTGCAAAGTCTTCACTGTTTGAATAGTTTTAAAACATCTCTATAAAACCTACTGAAAATGTCTGAATGCTTTAAACTCTCATAGGACTTTAAAATTTTTAGCTATGATAAACGTTTGCTCCAACAGTTCATTGCAGTGTGGCGACCCCAGAATAATAAAGGGACTAAGCCGAAAAGAAAATGAATGAATAAATAAATGTTTGCTCCATTATGGTAAACTCTGCAGTAACTCAACAAATGGCACCAACAACCATGCCATGTTTAAAGTCACTTAAATCACCTTTCTTCCTCATCTTGATGCTCAGTTTGAACTGCAGCAGATCGTCTTGAGCATGTCTACATGTTTAAATGCATTGAGTTGCTGCCATGTGATTAGCTGATTAAAAAAATTTGCATTAACGAACAGTTGGAAAGGTGTACCTAATAAAGTGGCCGGTAAATATAATCGTAAAATATATAATTCCATTTTAACAAAGCAGATCCTGTGCAGCCCTTATGTATATTATTATTAATACACTATATTAAAGAGGATAGTTCAGGATTTTATGTGAGTGTTTGGAAGTGTGGCCATAATATATTTGTCATATTACACTATTATAGTGTATAGTACTGAAATACACTATACATTATATACACTTTAACATTATAATACTGGAAGAAGTAAGAAAATAAATGTAACTTGCATTGTACATAATTAAAGAGACAGTTATTATGTAAATAAATTTCATTACATAAGAATAGAATTACAATTTATTAATATTATGCAAACCAATCCAACTCTTTTATTTTATTATAAGTGTATCTTAAAGAGATTTTATATGATACATAATTAGTTGTGGTTTGAGCTTTACAAAAACATGAGTATGTGATAAATATTCATTCATTCATTTTGTTTTCAGTTTAGTCCCTTTATTAATAAATTATTATATTAAATATTAAAAAGACTCTTGAGCTTGTGAAATATATAACAAGAATAATTGTATAATTTGCGTACCAATATAATTCTTCAAATATGTTTTTCCTGCATCAGAGGCCGTGTTGCTTCGTGATGTCCAGGTGCTGACCCTGTACAGAGGACGCTACACCACGGCCCGCCGCTCCAGCCCTGTTCCCCAGCTGCAGTGCATCGGAGGCTCCGCCGGCTGCGGATCCTTCACTCCAGAGGTGGTGCAGTGCTACAATAGAGGATCAGATGGCATCGACGCACAGGTGACACGTTTAAAAACAACCACAACCCATTAGGAAGTAGCCACAGTCAGCATCTTTTTTCATCAATTCAGAGCATCTTTGCTAAATAAAAGTATTCATTTCTATCATTGCTTCACAAAAAATATGACACCGACTCCAGTCTTTTGAATGGCATAATGATACAAAAAGCTGTTTATTTTAGATAAACGCTGATTTTGGTTCTTTCTGTTTATCAGAGATCAAATCAGCATGATAGAATGATTTCTAAAGGATCGTGTGACTGGAGTAATGATGTCAAAATTGAGTTGTGAAATCACAGAAATAAATTGCATTTTAAATAGTAAATAGTAAAAATATTTTCATAGGTGATATATTTCTTATATGTGAATTATATATTTAAGTTTTTAATTGTATTGTTTTTGCTGTACTTTGGATCAAAAACATGCATGAATAATTACGAAAAAAACAAAATAAAATCATACTGCTCCTTAGGGCTGCTCGATTTTGGGAAAAATCAGGATTATTTTGGTCATAATTTGTAATCATGATTATTTAAAACGATTATCAGTCGAAGTCAGAATGATTAGCGCTCCTGAGAATTTTTAAAAAATAAATATTTCCCAAATGATGTTTACAGAGCAAGGAAATTTAACAGTATTTCTTCTAATATTTTTTCTTCTGGAGAAAGTCTTATTTGTTTTATTTTGGCTAGAATGAAAGCATGTTGAAATATTTTGAAACCCATTTTAAGGTCAATATTATTAGCCCCCTTAAGCTATATATTTTTGATTGTGGAAGAAACTACTGTTATACAATGAACTACCTCATTAAGTCTTTGAATTGCACTTTAATCTGATTGCTTATATTTTGAAAATTATCTAGTAAAATATTTTGTACTGTCATCAAAGCAAAGATAAAAGAAATCTGTTATTAGAAATGAGTGATTAAATCTAATATGATTAGAAATAATTTGAAAGAAAATCTTCTTTCCGTGAAACAGAAATTGGGGAGGAAAAGGGTTGCTAATATTCAGGAGGGCTAATAATTCTGACTTCAACTTCATATATACAGTTATTTTCCACCCTGCAAAGGAAAGAGAAATAAATACAATAGGATCAAAATATGAAACAAACTGTGCTTCAAGCTTTCAAGAAAAACACTTTAGCTACCGCAGTCCTTCAGTCAAGAGCAGTGAGGGATTTTCTCCTTTTGTTGTTTGGTTAATGATAAAAACAGGCGGCAGCAGGAATTGCACGCTGTCACTTTAATGCTTTCTCTTTCACGTGTCTTTTGATCCTCAACTCCTTTGTTTATTACACAAATGAGGGTTAATATGAATAATCCCTAAACACGGCATTTTGACACCTATTTGACCATTAAAGCGCTCGCGTTAAGATGACTTTAGATGTGTGCGCTCTGCTCATCTCAGTGTGCGAATGAGACACACACAGAAGCATGCGTCTTTAAGAGCTTTTAAGAGCAACAAATATGTTCAACTGGAAAGGGGGGCGGTATATTATGCAGTAATCGTTTATCTCGATGGTTTTTCATAATCGTTAGAAGCCAAAATCGAAATCGGATTTTCGATTAATTGCACAGCCAATAACGTTGAATGGTAGTATGTATAGCAGAAAAAAATTCACAGTGTCAGCATTTTATATTAATGAAATATTGGCAAATACACTGTACGTAAATATAAATTAAAAGGAAAATACAAAAAAATATATTTTGAAAATTTTTGTATTTCTTGAGATATTAAAACTTTTGGCCGTGCAATTTATAATACTGTTAATAATAATAATAATAATAATAATAATAATGATTATAATAAAAATAAAATATTTTATTCTGGCAAGTTTGAAACTAAACCAAAACAAACAATTACGATTGGCGTAAGATTGGCAATGAACACTTGGAATTGGGGTTCAACCGGCATACTAAGTGCTGCAGAAAAAAAACAAGTATATATAAATAATGTTTTTCCAATACAGCGCTGTAGAGGTCTGCATTAGCACGGTAACTCTGGTGCAGTTTGAACGGGAGTGGGCGGTCTTACAATATAGTTCTCTCGAGTCCTGATGTTTTTTCAGAACAGCATACAGTATCTGTGATTTCCTCATTTTTATTGAACACCGTTATAGCCAGTGCATGACCAGTGCTTTCTGCACCTTTTTTTTTTGTTTGTTTTTTTGCACAGTTTGTGCACACATCATCTGCATAACAGTCCTCAGAGCCGGCTTTACCATGGTAGAGCAAAGTGAAGATGTGCTGTCCTTGAAGGACGTTCAGCTTACATTAGAAAACATGTAAACAGTAAAACAGTCAGTTTACTGTTAGGAAAGCCACATCAGGCAATCTTATCTATGGGAATCATGTATCATAGACGCAAATGGAAGAAAGAATTAACCCTTGCATGATGTGATAACACCTCAAAGTTTTAGCGTGGTGCTGAGCAGCGCATCCGGTGTGCGAACGGCTTCAGAAGATTGAAACCTCAGATTTAAGGCAGCACTCATGTCTCATCACATAGGGGCAAACAAAACTGATATTTAGCCTCCAATCCTTGCACAACCTACCGTTTTATCTGCTCTTTTGGTGGTACCAAATTTAAATGTGAGATTTTGGAAACCAGATATAAATTTAGCGGGAATGGTCGGGTCGGGTAGAACAAAGACTGAGTATACAGCGGGAGCGGTCGGGTGCGGAATAAAACCTGGTGAGATAGAAACCTAGACCTCTTTTCGCAGTCCTACTAATTGTATCTCTGAACTGTTCTCCTTTTTCTCCTCACAGTGGGAATGCAAGGCTGATATGGATAACTTGTACCGGTTTGGCCGTGTGGAGGTCTCCTGTGAGGGTTATAACAGCCCCAATGATGCCTATGTGCTGCGAGGCTCCTGTGGTCTGGAATATACGCTGGAGCTCACCGCAGAAGGGAAGCAACAGCAGGGATCATCTGGATTCTCAGGCTTTGCCTCCAACTTCTTCCAAGGTTTTTCCAATCAGAAGCAGCAGCAGAGAGGAGGAGGAGGAGGCGGCGGAGGCCCGTATCAGCAGCACTCCTATCAGAACAGCCCCTCTGGAGATGGAGTCGGTGGGCTTTTAGTGGTGGCTTTCCTCCTGCTGGTGGCGTTTGTGGTCTACAAGATGTTTCTGTGCAGTCCCACTCACGGCCACCAGGGCTTTGGTGGAGATCAGGGGTATGACAGCACCAATGGGGCCTGGGATAACAGTCAAGGCATGGGACCGCCACCGCCAGGGTTTAAACCTGATTATTATTCAGGAGGTAAGAAATATGCAGAGAACTCCTTGTGAAGGTGTGATTTGCTGTTGTAACAGGGTATTTGCAGGAATCCTAAAGGTAATTTCAATACCTTTGTAAGACTTTTTAAAGACCTTCTCTGAATAATTTAAGACCTCGTCCTCACTTCAAGTTCTAATAAGTATCAAACCTTTAACTTAATAAACAGTTGTAGTTAAATAAATCAATGAAGCACAACCGTGCAACAGAACTCGGATAAACTCAGAAGAAACAAAGCTTGAAATAATAAATCATGTGGTTGCTTCAGCCACTGTTTAAACTTTACATACTCCTGTTTGGAGAAAGATGACTTACATTTTCCCATTTCACATTATTGCAAGTTACATGACATCACCCAGACGGAGGAGCTTGGCCGAATGCACCCCAGCCCGAACCAATCGTGTAGATCGAGCACACTGTTGTTCATATTAAGAGGATAATAAATATATTTATACTTTTTCGGAGTCAAACACTTTGGACAACGCTAACAAGACAAGATTAAGACTTTTTAATACCTTTTAAGGGTCTTAATTTCCTTATAATAAATGCTTTATCAATTTGTAATACTTTTTAAGACCCTGCGGACACCATGTGTAAAACAGTACTGAATGTGTGGCCATGAGCAATGTTAGGAGGCTGTATTCTCCATTAAAGATTAGCTGTGGAAACAATTTATAGTTATGTGTTTAAGTCAAACATAATTTTTGTTGTATTCTGTGAACAACTAATGTTTCTTGTCATTTAGAGCTTTTTTGCCATAAAATAATAAAAAGGTGTCATGTTTTTAATTTTAGACTACGTAGTATCATTGTTTTAACTTTAGAAGAGTTAAGAATTCTCTCTTTGGTGGAATAGTCCTAATTTTCAATCTCCAAAATCAACCAAAAGTGTAGGGACTGTCAAACGTAATCTACTATTGAAAGTGCATTGATGTGCATGAGATGTTCATAATATTTAAATATTAATGGTGGAGCATGTATGTGATCAGTTTGGGTTCTGGGTTCTTTCAGCAGATCACTCCAACTCAAGGCCTGGATACGGCTTCTCTGACTCCTACACCAGACCTCAGAGCTCCTGGACTGGTTTCACTGGTGGAACCAGACCTGGTGGAGGCGGCGGCGGCGGTGGTGGATTCTGGACTGGAATGGGCACAGGTGGAATTCTGGGATATTTGTTTGGGAATCAGAGGTGAGAAACCCATGTTTTGTCTCGCACAATTGATTATCCTCCTTTTTATCAATTCTACGTTACACCATTTTAATACTGATGCTAGAACTGCTGACTTAAAGGGATAGTTCACCCAAAAATAAGATAAGTGTTAATTTACTCTACTCAAGAACATGAGTTTTTCTTGTCTTTAATAGAACACTGAAAAGAGGATTTTTAGATGAAACTGTGGTCCTTGGTGATTTATTAAATGCAAATAAACAACATCTAGCACATTGAGAGTAAAATAATAAATAAATAAAAAAATATATATTTGTGCAATATATATATATATATATATATATATATATATATATATATATATATATATATATATATATACATATATATATATATATATATATATATATATATATATATATATATATATATATATATATATATTGCACAAACTAGGCATGGGACGATAACCGTTTTCAAGGTATACTGTGGTTTGTAAAAGTTTTAAACCTGCCAAAATATTCTGCTGTACCTTTCCTACAAGTATTTTTTGTTTTTTTTAAGACAACAGTTTCTCCAGCAGAAAAGATAAAGTAGTTTTCTTCTAAATTGTAAATGAATCAGTGTTTTTGAAACTAACAAAAAAGCAGAAATCAATGATTTATTTGACTTATTTAGCCTGACATGTTTACTGCTTTTAAATGTTTTATTTTATGTTTTTCAAAATAAAATAAATTGTCTTCAAAGGGGAAAAGTTTGTATTTTACCAAGACATTTAAAACAAACAAACAAACATATATTTTAGAGCAGTAATCTCAATACCGTGAAAGCATGATATTTTTATCCAAGGTTATCATGCCGTCAGAATTATATACCGACCCATGCCTAATAAAGACAAATAAATAAAAATAAAAAAAATAAAATTTCCAATAAAATAAGTGAAGTTTCATAAACTAATTTCGAGAGGAGCATGTGATATGATCAACTACAGTTGATTCTTATTGCTAATCATTAGCTAGCCTAACCGGATCATTCCAAAATTCCTTCATTCCCTGTCTTCGTTTTGGAACCCCCCATCCTTCCCCTCTGTTCTATGATTGGGCGACAGAGCGGCTGGCGATGCTACCTCGCAGTGGGAGGGCCAGTGGTTCAAGTTCTAATTGAGACAGTCAGCACCCTCTGTGTAGAGTATGCATGTCCTCCCGTGTTCGTGTAGGTTTTTCCCGGGTACTCTGGTTTCCTCCCAGTCTAAAAATATATGTAAAATGTGTCTGCATAAATATTTCAATTAATGTTCAAATTTACAACCCACCCTTTGGTACTTTCTGCAACCCTAATAAATTCAGTTTAGATCTTGTTCATCATTTTGAAAAGAAAGGACCTGCCTATAGCATGAATGCAAATGTCACCACAGTAATTGACTTTAATGTTGATGTAGACGGCAGCCACCGATGGGCTTCGCAGGACCAACTTATAACAGCAACCCTTCTCCAGCTCCAAAAACAAGCTCAGGAACACGGACCGCCTCAGGTAAAAGCCAACTCATGAAGCTAGAAACTTCCTTACAGGTGTCAGATGTACTCTTTTGGGTTTTAAAAGCATCTTCCCTTATTAAAATGTAACATATTTAACATAAGTCACTGGAAGTCACTGTTATATTTGTGGTGTTTTCTGGTGCAGGTTTTGGAACCACTAAAAGAAGATGATTGCAGAGAGATGAGTGTCTACCGTCACAACTTCAGGTCTCTGATTGGATGTGATCAGCAGGCAATGTACAACTGTTTCCAAATGCTGTTCATTCATAACTATGATGTAAGTCCAGATGTCCAGATGTAGTGTGGTATTGATCTGGATCGGTTTGCAGTTCTTCTCTTAAACTGCTTGAAAAACTCCTGCCTTCTTCCACACTGGGTTTAGTGCAAGTATAGACGAAACAAAAAAACCAAAGCAATTGATCCTGAAGCACTGCATTTTTCCCCAAAGTTTTAAATTCTCGATCCATATTTTCTACAATTCTGTATATATTTTAAGTCAGCAGTAAATACACTTGCTGATCTTGTTCTCCAGATTTTTCCAACATATTTCTTCATTTAAATGATATCATTTTTCAGTTTGTCTTATCAGCTCCCAGTGTATAAATTCAAATCTACTTTTAAAATAGTTTTCTCTTGAAAATATTGATGCACTGGTGACATATAATGATGACTTTATTTAAAAATAAAAGATATAGTAAAAATAATGTAAATAGTTGTGGTTTTGTTTGAGAGATTAGCTTGATATACCCAAGATATACTGTGATAAAATGTTTAGGCCTTTAGCTCATGTGAAACATGCAAAATGCTTCATATATTGAAGCATAAGTTGTGCACTGGCTCACTCTATTACTGTTGATGCTTTTTATATTAAAATCATGGTTTGGGAAATCTTTTCTTGACGTGATTATTGTGCTGTTACTAGTAAATAGTGACCCTGAACTACATTTCTAAAAATGATCAACTTTTCTTTTATGCCAAAAATCATTCAAATATTAAGTAAAGATCATGTTATATGGAGACATTTCCTAACATAACTATTCTAAACCGTATTTTCTGATTAGTAAGATTTGGATGTTTTTGAACTCTCAGAATCAGATTCCAGATTTGCAATATTGTCCGAACAAACCATAAATCAGTGAAAAGCTTATTTATCCCTATGGTGTATACAAATTAACAGTTATTGTCACTTTGTGGTCCAGGCTCACAATTGAATTTGAATGATGATGAACGTTGATAATGGTTACATGCATAGCATAGCTTAAAACAGTTGTGTATAGATCTTTAGAAGTTTAATTTCTTCATCTTTATAAGCACATCAAGACATTTCTGCGTTGTGCAATATAAAGATTTATTCCATGTTTTTGCTAAGAAAATATTACAAACCATGACGCTGTTTTATAATCTTAACATTGTTCACCGTCAGCTTCATTTAATATTTACCATAATGTATCCCATCACATCAGGATAAACTATATAATGATTCTTAGCAAACTAAGAATTTAGAGATAATGATCATTTTGGGCCTATTAGAACAATAATCATTAGATGGCATATTTTTATGACTATTTAAAGATCTCAGACCCCAAATAATAACTATTTAATGATAATCATATATAATTAATAATGCTAATTTTGAATCCTCATGCTTTGCTGATATCCTTCAAAATCACTAGTTTTTTTTTAAGTGCAGAATGTAAGTTTGACACCCAGTGGTTGAACTAGGTATTGCATACTAGGATCAAAACAGATTGCCAGATTGACGATACCAACAGTGACGCTGATTTAAGTTGTGTTCTAAATAAAAGCAATGGCACACAATAGAAGGAATGTTTTCCGTTTTGTTTTAACCAACACCTCAAATTAATATATAAGAAACGGCTTCTATTTTTCACAGGTGAACAACAGGATAAACTGATCAGCTCAGGTACACCTCATGTGCTTTATTCAGTGTTAAATGGTAACAGTGTGAGTTTGAATGCCATTTTTCATGACATTTATTGCCATACTACTGAAAGCAGCAGCAGATAGTTCACCTCAGATCTGGAAAATAAAATAAACCGTTTGAAATTGAACTTTAGAACTGTCACTCACTATCAGTCATTCGGCATGTACGTTCAATAATGTTAAAGAGGTTTAATATGTATTGATTAGATTATAATCCTCACCATTTCATGAGTGAGTACATATTCTGTGCTTCTAAATGGCTGCATTTGAATTCCTGTTGTGTTTCGTCTGGCGCAAACAGGCAAATTGTGTATCACTACAAATCTCATCACATAGCGTGTTGTTAGGACACAGATGAACCTGCTCAGTGCTCACCTAATGTTTATGTTCAAATTATTTGCTAATTAATAACCTCATGTGGAACTCTGAATCTGTGTCTTACTGTCCACCTGAGGTCGCATTTCGGTTACGGACCCAAGCTTTGAGAGTCTTTATAACGGAATGGATGAAATATGCTGTTTTCCACCAAGGCAACCCGGGGTGCTGAATTATAATTGAGTAAACTGGCATCGGGCAGGTTAAAGAAAACATAAACAAGACAGTCGGAAAAAACATTTTCAAAAGCAGAATATCTGACTGCAGCATTGTTTTTCAGATAAACAAGAATGTTCACTTGGCATGTTTCTTAAATATCTGCAAACATATTGTGGTATTTTTATGCTTTTAAAGGAGTCAAAAACTTACATAGAGCAGCTTTATTAATTAAAAATGGTAAGCATAAATATGAACGCATAATTTATCTGTTGCAATAAGTACAGATCTGAAAATTATGCGGTTTCATTTACACATAAATATGTTACCCTCTAAATGATGTCTGAACAATATTACACCCATTTATTATTAACATTTTATTTTCACAAACGTTATCTGAACCGTTAAATACTAATACATGAGTAGCAGTGTGCTATGACTGTATATCAGCACTGGTGGCAGGCCGAGTGCCTTAGCGCCCACCAGTGCTGATATACAGCCATAGCACACTGCTACGAGTGTGATATTGCATTTACACAACAGTTCAACGGCACAATCTTGTTCATAAAAAAAAAAAATCAACCACAGAGAGTCTAAAACCCTTTTGTATTAGGAATTCACATCTCGCATCATTCACATCTGCAGCTGACGTCAGAACAGCAGAAGCTGTTACTAATTCACCAACGTCTCTTTAGAACTAGTATTTGAATGATTCTCTATAGCGTAATGTGAAGCTGTGCTTCTGGTGTGTGACCCCCTTAAGGTGATGACAAAACAGCTAATTTTGCTCACATTTTAAGATTATAAGGCTGAACGTGACATGAAATGCCATCCGTCTACAGAGATATCTCACCAGACTGCTGTTGTGTTTGCGATAAGGAGGGACAAGGCTGAATCCAGCTTCTTATTGACTCTATTCGGTCCACCTTAAAAACCACAAAGCTTCCATTTTTCAGGTTTTTATGCACGCTCAGAGAACACACTGAGCAAGGGCTTATTATGCGGTTCTGGCGCTATCTTGTGGATAGACAACGTCAACCGCCACCGACGAGCTCTCAGAAATTTTTTAGTTTTTTTAAATTGGCACTATTCTTGCAAATAAACTGCATAGTTGCAACCTAAACAACTAAATTCTCGACTAAAAAACCCTCAAAAAGTATATTTTGTCGTCTAACCGCAGTAATATTTGTCAAACTGCAGTGTCTGCTTGTTGCTGGCTGTATGTGGGCGGAGTAATACACAAAGGG